>NC_058131.1:497832420-497900033 GCF_016433145.1 Gracilinanus agilis | reverse complement strand
TCTAAACAATTGGAAGGCCATTGATTGCTCATGGGTAGGACGAGCTAACATAATAAAAATGACAATTCTACCCAAATTAATTTACCTATTTAGTGCCATACCTATCAAGCTACCAAAAAACTTCTTTACTGAATTAGAAAAAACTATAACAAATTTCATTTGGAATAACAAAAGATCAAGAATATCAAGGGAAATAATGGGAAAAAATGTGAAGGAAGGGGACCTGGCAGTACCAGATATTAAACTATATTATAAAGCAGCAGTCATCAAAACAATATGGTACTGGCTAAGAGATAGAGAGGAGGATCAATGGAATAGACTGGTGATAAATGACATCAGCAAGACAGTGTATGATAAACCCAAAGAGCCCAACTTTTGGGACATGAATCCACTATTTGACAAAAACTGCTGGGAAATTTGGAAAACAATATGGGAGAGATTAGGTCTAGATCAACATCTCACACCCTACACCAAGATAAATTCAGAATGGGTGAATGACTTGAATATAAAGAGGGAAACTATAAACATGTTAAGTGAACACAGAATAGTATACTTGTCAGATCTATGGGAAAGGAAAGACTTTAAAACCAAGCAAGAGTTAGAGAAATTACAAAATGTAAATTAAATGGCTTTGACTATTTTAAACTAAAAAGTTTTTGTACAAACAAAAACAATATAGTCAGAATCAGAAGGGAAACAACAAATTGGGAAAAAATCTTTATAACGAAAAACTCTGACAGGGGTCTAATCACTCAAATATACAAGGAGTTAAAGCAATTGTATAAAACATCAAGCCATTCCCCAATTGATAAATCGGCAAGAGACATGAATAGGCAATTTTCAGGTAAAGAAATCAAAAGTATCAATAAACACATGAGAAAGTGTTCCAAATCTCTAATAATTAGAGAAATGCAAATCAAAACAACTCTGAGGTATCACCTCACACCTAGCAGATTGGCTAAAATGAAAGAAGGGGAGAGTAATGAATGTTGGAGGGGATGTGGCAAAATTGGGACATTGATGCATTGCTGGTGGAGTTGTGAACTGATCCAGCCATTCTGGCTGGCAATTTGGAATCATGCTCAAAGGGCTATAAAAGAATGCCTGCCCTTTGATCCAGCTATACCATTGTTGGGTTTGTACCCCAAAGAGATCATAGATAAACAGACTTGTATGAAAATATTCATAGCTGCGCTTTTTGTGGTGTCAACAAATTGGAAAAGGAGGGAATGCCCTTCAATTGGGGAATGGCTGAACAAACTGTGGTATATGCGGGTGATGGAATACTATTGTGCTAAAAGGAATAATAAACTGGAGAAGTTCCAGGCGGACTGGAGAGACCTCCGGGAACTGATGCAGAGCGAAAGGAGCAGAGCCAGAAGAACTCTATACACAGAGACTGATATACTGTGGTAAAATTGAATGTAATGGACCTCTGTACCAGCAGCAATACAATGACCCCGGACAATTCTGAGGGATTTATGGTAAAGACGCTACCCACATTCAGAGGAAGGACTGCAGAAGAGGAAACATATAAGAAAAACAACTGCTTGAACGCATGGGTCAGGGTGGACATGACTGAGGGTGTAGACTCGAAACTACCACACCAATGCAACTACCAACAATTTGGAAATTGGTCTTGTTCAAGGACACATGACAAAACTAGTGGAAACGCGCATCGGCCAAGGGCGGGGAGGGGCGCGGGGGGGGTTGAAGGGGAAAGGGGAGCATGAATCATGTAACCATGTTAAAAATGAATATTAATAAATGTTAAAAAAACACAAAAAAATATCTTATACTTTATATCAAGATAAATTCAATATGGGTAAGTAACTTAAATATAAAAAGTGAAATCATAAATAAATTAGGTGAACATAGAATAGTATACCTGTCAGATTTGTGGAAAAGGAAGGAATTTAAGACCACACAAGAGATAGATTACAAAATGTAAAATGAGTAACTTTGATTATATCAAATTAAAAAGTTTTTGTACAAAGAAAACCAACACAATCAAAGTTACAAGAAAAGCAACAAACTGGGAGAACATTTTCATAACAAAACTCTGACAGAGGTTTAATTTACCAACTATATAAGGAACTAAGTCAAATTATAAGAAATCAATCCTTTCTCCTGTAGACAAATGTTCAAGGAATATGAATAGGTAGTTTTCACATGATGAAATCAAAACTATCAATAAGCACATGAAGAAGTGTTCTAAATCTCTCCTGATTAGAGAAATGAAAATTAAAGCAACTATGAGGTGCCACCTTATACATAACAGACTGGCCAATGTGGCACCGAATGAGAGTGATAAATGCTGGAAGGGATATGGCTAAATTGGGACACTAATACACTTGCTGATGGGGTTGTGAATATGTCCAACCATTCTAGAGGACAATTTGGAATTATGCCACAAGGGCTTTAAAAGAATGCCTGCCCTTTGACCCAACAACGCCACTGTTGGGTTTGCACCCCAAAGAAATAATAAGGAAAAAAGTTTGTACAAAAATATTTATAGCGGTGCTCTTTGTGGTGGCAAAAAATTGGAAAATGAAGAGGTGTTCATTGATTGAGGAATAGCTAAATTAATTGTGGTATCTGATGGTTATGGAATATTATTCTGCTGAAAGTGTAATACAGATCCTATTGACCTCACTCCCTTCATAACAAAAGGAATAAAGAAATGGAGGAATTCCATGTTAACTGGCAGGAATTGATGCAGAGTGAAAGGAGCAGAATACAGAGAACATTATACAGAGACTAATACATTATGGCATAATCAAATGTAATAGACTTTTCTACTAGCAGCAATGCAATGACCCAGGACAATTCAGAGGAACTTATGAGAAAGAAAACTATCCACATTCAGAGAAAGAACTATGAAAATAGAAACACAGAAGAAAAACATGTGATTGATCATGTAGCTCAATATGGATATGATTAGTTTTTATGTTAAAAGATTACTCTACTGCAATATGAATTACATGGAAATAGGCTTTGAACAATGATACATAAGGGGAGGTGAATCATGAATCATGTAGCCGTGGTAAAATATTTTAAATAAAAAAAAAAGAAAAAGGGGAAAAATAAATCAAGGCAGCACCTATTGATGAGCTGGCCACTAGTTCAACCACAATACAAACTAAGCACCATTCCCTCCCTTACACACTTTTACTTATTCATCTTTTACCTCCTTTTTGAGGATATACACATGAACAAGCACACAAATACACACACAATCCTCATACCATCTTGAAGGTACTTTAAGGATATAATCTTGTACATGAATATAGAACTATTAGCAAAGGTATGGCAAGCCTAAGAACTCTATTACTTGGTTGGAATTGACCATACATATAGATTAACATTGTAATATATTTTGTACTTGTATCCTATCATAGCAACTCAAATGTTTTAGGATCAATCCTTTAATTAAGATTTTCTAATCCAATGACAAAAATTTCTTCTATTAAGTGCCATGATTATAAGAATTTACTATGAAAGGAAAAAAATAAAGGGATATGTCTATGACAATAGAACATAGAATTAACTCCTATAGCAGAGTTTAATTTCAGGCAAGAGTCATATTTGTGGGTCAATCACTTAGCAAAGTTCCACATTATTCACAGGGTATTACAGCCAGTCAAAATTAAATAAGTGAAAACATTTCCTATTCAGAGAGGAAATATCACAATTAGAAACTGAGTCAAAAAGATTCTACTCTATGGGGAAATTCCAGACCATGGCAAAATCAAAAAAATAGACACATTTGTCCTGGAGATGATAATGAAATCCAGTTTGATGATATTAGGGATGATAATGAAGAAATTGATGATATATAATTTGAATTAAACATTTACATTTTGATTTTTCTGAGGATTGCTCTACTTTGGTATTTTCATTTGCATTTTTGGTCACGCCCCATCTTCTTAGGAAGAAAGAAAACCAGACTGATTTATTTTCAATGTTGTTTTAAAATATTTCCATTTCCTTAAAAACTAATAATGTTGAATTATCTTAAGTAAATATTAAGCCCATTTTGCCTCTTTGGTGAATTAGATATTCAACATTTGGGGGACAAACTGTAGCTTGATTTTTAAAAAAGAGATTAGTTTTTCTTGTTTAAACCACTTTGCTTCCAGTAAATTGATGTTTGAATAAATTGTTTGTCTATGATTATAATAGGTTAATTTTTTAAATGTCCTATGCAAGGTCTTCTTGTCAGCATTTCTCAGGGACAGACATCCACCTATGGATGCACTTGGATTGTACTCCCCTTTGGGCAACACATTCTCCCTGAATGACAATTCAGACAATTATACCTGAGAAATAAAAACTTAGAATTTCAAATTACACTCCCAAGAGACTTTACCTCAAATAGAAAAAATAATTGATTACAGCTTTGTTGTTATTTAGACATTTTGCTCATTTCAGGGCCCAGTGTTTTTCAGTTAGTTCATATTTTAAAAATTCATGATGGGACTTGTCATCCCTCTAACCCTTTCTTGGTTCCTTTAAAACAATCAAAAGAGCCATGTCAATTCCTTAGGTTGTTATTCTAACTTCTCTCAAAGGTGGTAGTTAAAGTGCACACCTTACGTTTTTCCTGAGGTTTTTTAGTTTTATTTGATGGAAGCCCAAGGGAAAAGGATATGGAGATATTTCATATGGCAGGCTCATATTCACATTCCCCTCCTTTGGAGCTTGTGAGATTCTAAGGCTTGTGATAAATACAAATAATCCTTTAAGGACTACTACTCAAATAATTTTCAGATTGCAAATTTACTTCTAAGAGTTTCCATTTAGTCAATATTATATAGCTTCTTAGAATATCATCTTTCTGAAATTGCTAACAGTTTCCTTTAAGATAGTACAAAATCTTTAAACATTTTCAAAGCTTAATAATAAGTAATTTTTCCTCCATTGAAGTCTTATTTTAAATCCTTTGAGACTAGTTTTCTGTGGTTATGCCAATTATATGTAGTTTGTCTTTCAAAAAATAGTTCTAGGGGGCAGCTGGGTAGCTCAGTGGATTGAGAGTCAGGCCTAGAGACAGGAGGTCCTAGGTTCAAATCCGGCCTCAGACACTTCCCAGCTGTGTGACCCTGGGCAGGTCACTTGACCCCCATTGCCCACCCTTACCACTCGTCCACCCAGGAGCTAATACACAGAAGTTAAGGGTTTAAAAAATTTAAAAAAAAATAGTTCTAATAAAGAAAAAAAGTGTTGTCTAGAGTTCAATGTGGATGTACAAGAAGCTTATCAATTATTTATTTATTTTATTAGACTTTTCCAGAAGATGAAAACAAAGTCATATAAGTACAAAAATGTGTACACTTTTATGTTGTCCTTCCTAATTAGAGCGTTAACATTCTAGCCCACTGAAAATATGTAATGTGAATTCAAATAATGTGATTACTTCATCATTTTCATTATTCAGGACTTAACTGATTAATGATTCATAGTAATAAGCAGTGTGGCTGATAACTACAGAGCAACACTATAGTCCCTGCATTTCTACATGGGAGAAAGGATTCTAACAATTCTTTTAAACATTATTGGACAGTTTTCTTCTTCTCTGTACATTTCTAAAGTCCAAAAAAAATGCCATAATGCACTAAAACAATCTCTTATGCTGCTTCCCTTGTTCATTCTTCATTTTTAATATGTTTCAGTCTGCTTATGTCTATCATGCTCTTCTCCACTGCTTTGAATGAACTTCAACTATAATTTGTCATAGACTTTGGTGCTCCATGTCTTTTAGATAAAATACCAGAACAATCTCAGTGTTAAAAATATAGATAGACCTTTGATTCATGAAGAAATGTGAGGTCATTGTAAAGACAAATCAATTTCCCAAAGATAACTTAGTCTTTTTTCTTCTTCCTATTTAATTCTATGCCCAGCTCTTTGCCCTTTTGATGTAGTTTTTCAAAGAAACATGTACTGATTGAATAGCCCTATGGGTTTTCTGATCAGTTTCACTATCATAATCTGGACAAGACATTTTTCATCACTGATTTTTTTTTATTAGTTAAGTTCAATAGTTTTGAGGAGGTTTTGTTACCTTTTAAAATTTTCTGCAGTATTCTAGAGCTTGATATAATTAAAACAATATCACCTGCAAAAAGGAGAACCTCATTTTCTATAGTGAACTTCTCTTAGCTTTTAATACTCCTTTTAATATCTTTCATGATGGTTGCAAATTTTTTTTCATTTAATGCTTCACTTGATATTAATGAGCAGGTTGTCAGAAAGAAAAAAATCCTTTGTCAGAACTTTCAAGGAATTTTCTGTGATTTTCACATATGTATGTGAATTAATTTTTTTGAAAGACGATCTTAATATGGGATTTGGCCTTATGTAATCCAGTGACTTTTCATAGTTAACAATCTCTTTACTTTTTCAGTTAATAGTCTGAGTTTATAATCAGATATATGATTCTATAGAATACAATTTCTAAAGGCCTGTTCATTTCTTATAATTTCTCAAGTATATCCTTGATGTGTATGCATGTATGTATTCTTTCTTTATATGAATACACACAAAACATATTTTATATCCATAATACATATATATATATGTGTCTATTTATATTTTGTAGAGAAGGAAATAGCCATATAGGTTGATTGTTACACACATTATTTGGAAAACCTTTTCAGAGTGATATTATGGTCTATTTTTTTCTGTGCTTTTGGTATTCTTCACTCTTTCAGGTACCTTAAGAACTGATGCTTCAGATACAGAGCAAGGGCATGACAGCAAAAGCAACATAGAGGAAGAGACCTCACAATTCATCTTCCCCAAAGACTTTGAAACAGCAGACACTTTAAATTGAGAAGTCCACATGCCTCTAGAGTGAGAAAAGCAATAGAATTGAAAGTGCAGTGAATAAGCAAGAACTTTCAGAGAGTTTCATGAAAACTTTAAATCACAGCACAAGTTTTCATCATTAAAAAAAAAAGGAAAACCATTGCTACTGTTCAGAATCTCTTACTCAAAAAAACAACAACAAAAAACAACTGCATTAAGTTTGAGTTGGCCTCTTTAGTGAACCTTTGTCATGAGAAAGCAGAAGTTAGGGTTCTGATCCCAAGCCTGGATATCAGTTTATAAGCAAGGAATTGTGAAGCAGATTATTGATGAAATCCAGACCAAGAGGAAATTCCAGAATTAGTACTAGGAACCTGGCCTTTTGGCAAAGACAGAAAAGTAAGTTTCCTAAAATTCCTTTTGTAAATGAGAAGAATTCATATTACCTTTATAGGTGGTATAGAAACTTAGGCACAAAAATTGGTGTAGCCTCTTGTGGACAAAGCCATGCAGAATAGCTTTGTAACAAATAATTCAGACTGTGACCACTTACAATCCTGATTGATTCTTTGAATGTTTGAGATGTGGTTAATGTCAGGAATGCCACTGAATCTTTTTTATTGTTATTGTTGCTAAAGCTTTACTGTCTATATTAGAATTAATACTTACTGTGTATTGGTTCCAAGGCAGAAGAATAGTAAAGGTTAGGTAATGGGAGTTAAGAATCTTGCCTAGGGGTACATAGCTAAGAAGCATCTGGGGTCAATTTTGAATCCAGGACCTCCTGTTTCCAGGACTGGCTCTCAAGTTATACCCAAATGCCACTGAATCTTAAAGGCTTTGAAATTATAAATTTTAATCAAAAATTTTCCAAAAGAGATAATGGAACATTCTCTTCAATCCTTTTAAAAGGAAATGTTGAAGGGGAAAGAATAAGGTGGGAAATTTAGTCAATGAATACATATCAAATGACATCAAGTACCTCATGTGACTGAATTTGACACTTAGTTTATATTCACATTTTTGATTGCAATTTCAAGCTATTGTGAAATACTATTAATCCCTATTATAATATATATATATATGGCATAAAAAAAGTAAATTGTGTTTTGTATAAATGATAGAAGAATCAAAATGAATGTATCCTTGGATTTTTGAAATACTTAAGGAATGGAAAAACTGAACAGCTTCTAATCTTGAAGAGACCTTTTGCCAATTTGACTAAGAAACTAAGAGGGAAGAAAATAGAAAAAATATTGGCAACCTTAGGGCATCACTTTATAATCATAAGTTCAAAGTAGCTTTGATTTAGAAGGCTCATGATGATTCCTGGTATATCTTAAAGGCTAAGAGGTTTTGGAGCAAGAGGGGATTTGTGGGATTTAGTCTTATCTGATAGCTCTCTTGGGACATTGTCCTCTAAATTTAAGTTATTTCTGGATCCTTATTTTACATACCATTCAATTCAATATAGGCTTGGTATAGCAAAAGAAGATATTGGGAAGGATAAGAGAGAATGAGACTTGGTGTTGGTTCATCACAATAAATGAAATTTAAGGCAATTTTCTTTTCTAGACTTAAATTTCACTTTGATTCCTGAAAGTCATATTAATAATTTTTGCAATTGCTTCTCCCATAACCTAAAATCAATTATCATAATTTTATATAATAATAGAAAGAAAGGGGGTGGTGGTGGAGGGTTTCTGTATTGGACATTTGGTTAATTGTGCAATTCCTAAGAAGTAGACTTACTCTAGGAAATGAAATTATTTTTTAATTTAAAAAATGATGCTTCAATACCATGCAAATTAGTACCTCTAATACATATCTCCTTTGCATGTACTTATGTCCAATCCAATTATTCTCATCTTTGATTTTTAAAATATCATCTTTACTTTCTTATGCTACTGTTCCAAGATTGCATGTTACACTCCAAATGTAGGGGCTCCGCTGTCCTTCCTGGTGAAAAGAGCTTGTTACAATAATCTTTATAGGCATTTTATTAAGGCATATTAAACATTATTGCATTATTAAAATCTTTTGATGATAATTAAACTATTAAAATTAAATATGCTTTCTGCCTATTTACATTTAAATACTTTAATTTCATCATAATTTTTAAGTACATCTAAATGACCATCAGGAGTCTTTGTCAATTTATTGTTCATTTTTATTCTTATTTATTCAAAATTATTTTGGTCTTGCTTTTTGCACTTTGTTTTATTTCAAAAAAAGTCTTTCCAGATTTCTTTCTATTTCTCATAATTGCTGATTTTAGTTGTATTATAGCATTGGATTAAGTAATATACCACAATGTATTTAACCATTCTTCTGTTGTTAGACATTAAGATTTATTCTAGGTTTTTTTTTACTTAATAATATCTGAACAGATGAATTTTTTGTTTTGTTTTTTTTCCTTTGTAATGCCAGATCATTTCTAAAACAAATATATAGGTTTTCAATTTTAATATTAATGAATGAGTATACTGGTTTCTCCACAATCCTGACAACTTTCAGTTTCCTTGCTTTTAATTATAATTTTCCAGTTTGATAGGTATGGAATGATAGGCCCTTGGCCTCTTGAATTTAAAAGTACTTCAATCTCTGCTCTCTCTTTCTCTATGATACTCCCTTGGGTTTCAGATTGTATGCCCTCACTATCATGCTTATTTTACCCCATTGCTTGGAGATTTTAAGACTTAGTCTTTTTCTGGAAGATCCTTTTGCTTTACCTTTGGCCTATCTTTTTTTATTCTGGTTTATTTGAAACAACTGGCACTTTCTTGCATAACTAAATTTGACTCTTTTTCTATGTTCTTTTTCCTTCTTTAAACAGAAATGTAGTACTAATACTCCCTAGGCCCTGTAGCATTCTGGATTACAAATCTTGGTCTAAAAACAAAAATACACTTTTCTCAAGTTAATTTTGTCACAAAACCTACTAGATCAGGGTGCCTTTTTAGACATAGTCTGCACAGATTTGAAATTTGCATGTCATAGATATGTGTCACCAGTTTAACCGTATTCCTATGGATTTTCTCTCTGACATCTTTTTTTTTCTCTCTCTCTTTTCTATCCCTTTTATCAACATCTAAGTGTAGGCAGGCTCCAATCACCTGGACTACTTCAAAAATATTCTTACCTCCCTTCCCACAGTTAGTCTCATCCCTCTCTAATTCTTCCTTCATTTTGCTATCAGTACATTTTTAAGCATAGATTTTGCCATGTGATTTAAATATATTTAATACTTTCTTGCCTTCTGAGAAAAGCTAAAAATTACTTTGCCTCACACTCAAGACCCCTGATAGCAACAATCTAACTTTTCTAATCTAAATCATATTACTCTCAGCAGACTATAAACTCCAGATAAACTGAATGTTTGTCTCTTCCACAAATGCAAACTATTCTTCTCTTTTATGCTTTTTTATTCTATTTCCTCTTTGCCTAAAAATCCTTTCATTTCTCTCTTTGCCTACCCATTATTTAAAGTTCAACTTGAATGCTACCTCTTTGATGCCCCTTTTAATATCAATTAAATATCAATTTTCCCCCTTCAGACTTCACATAGAAAGTTAGAAAGTGTTAATTCACATATATGGTACATAGCAGTCATTACAGTTATTAGCTCTATAATAGCAGGTATTATATCGAAACTTTCGATAATTACTGACATTGCCTTGCTCTAGCTTAATCAAATGCATGTATTTGTTGTTATTAATGAACTTCTCATACTTGTCATTGGTAGGATGATGGTAATAAATATGTCTTTGGTCCATTCAACAAGGTTTCCTTTTTTGAATTTTAGTGATATCTTTTTTCTGTTCCTCTACATAATTCTACTTCTACTCTCCAAAAAATAATAATAATCAAAGCATAATAGGACACGGATCCTAGGAAATTATTCCTGTGAATATTTTGTCTGACATCATTACATAAAAATAGTTATGAAATATTTTTACATATGCTCTAAGACCCTGAAAAAGCAAATTTGGTACATGGAAGCCTTTAAACTATTGGAAGTTGGGCAGATAAAAATGTTACTGGGATGTTGGGATAAAGATTAGAGAAAGAATGAGCCCCCAAAAGAAAGCATACATTGGGAGGGACTGGGGTGCTAAACTCTAAGGAGGTGGGAACCCATCCTTGCTTAAGGCAGCCTGTCCCATTTTGGAAAATGCAAATTATTAAAATATTTCCTCATTATTAATAATAATTATTAGTAAATTAATTATTAAAATAATAAAATTATTAAAATAATTCCTAAGCATAATTTATATCTTTGCAATTTCTATTCATTGGTTTTGGTTCTTCTTTCTGAAGCAAAATAGGATTATTTAAAACCATCTTTCAGTAATAGTTCTTCAAATACTTAAAGAAAGCTTACATAACCTTCTGAAATCTTTTCTCCAGGCTGAACATGACAAGTTACTTCTACAGAACCTCAAAGGATGTAAACATAAAATTACATTTCATTTTTTGTTCAAACAAAACCAATGAGGCCAAGATTAGATAGAAAGCAGGGACCTGGCTATAGGGAGGACTTTTATAGCAAGTTCCTCTGATAAAGGCTTCATTTTTCAAATATGTAGGGAATTGGGCCAAATTTACAAAAATAAGAACCATTCCCCAATTTATAAATGGCCAAAGGATATGAACAGGCAGTTTTCAGAAACCAGAGCTATCTATAGTCATATAAAAGTTTTAAATCACTATTGATTAGAGAAATGCAAATTAAAACAACTCTGAGCTACTACCTCACATTTACCAAACAGGCTAACATAACAGAAAGGAAAATGACAAATACTGGAGAGGATGTGGAAAAATCAGTACTCTAATGCAATGTTGGTGTTGTGAACTAGATTAAACTATTCTCGAGAAATATCTGAAGGTATGCCCAAAGGGCTTGTAAATCCTTTGACCCAACAATACCATTATTATTGTTCTTTTTTTCTCTTCTGTATCTCTTCTGTCTAATAAGTTACAGTGAGGAAAATACCACTTATAACCTTACTGTCTTCTGTTTCTTGTTCAAGACTTCGTAATCAATGGATATGCATTTTGCATTATTTTTGAAAATGTCATTTGTGCCTAGACATATCTATAGTAGATAATTGGCATTTGTTTTGATAAAATCTTCAGAGATTCACTATTTTGGTTTGGATAATGCCCTTGAAGATGACATGTATTTATTGTTTCCAAGTTGACAAACAGTTGCATTAGTTCACCTGACAAGGAAATCAATAACTCTTTCTCTGCCTCTTCTTTCTTCTCCCGTCTTCTTCTTTTGCCTCTTACTGGATGATTTCTTTTAATTTTTTCTGATAGTTTCGGTGATTCTATTTACTTTCGTCCTTTAATTATTCTTCCATTCCCCTTCATCCTGACAAAGCCTGAATCTACTTTCTTCCGCATAAAATTCTAATTTGTTTTAATAAAGCATTGCTTCTGTTCTTTAAGAAATATTCTTCATTGTCTCTAATGACCTACAGTGTGGAGAAGTATTGTTTCAGTCCTTTTACCTTCTTCTTCAGGAGGGAGATTAGCTAAAATAAGAACACAGGTAATCACTCAGCCCTAGGAAAAACACATTTATCATACAACACAGAATAAGTTATGGAATAATTTTACTTATTCTACATAATAATTGAGATTTTTTCATTCTATTTTGAGCAATTTTGGCAGTTTACAACTCAACCCTAAACTACTTGATTAAAGCAGTCCACAACTTTCATCAATGAAAGACAGAAATGGAATACAAATTATAGTAGCAGCTGAAAGTCTTCAAGGTAGAAGAATGAGAAATCCAAATTATAATGAAGATATTGGAAGCATTAGAATATATAGATTTTTAAACATATAAACCATCTTGTGTATGAAGGTATGAAGGTATTAAGATGCTAGCTTGTATCAAAAAGAAAACATTTTGAAGTTTCAATTATATACAAGGAATTATGCCAGATATTGATGACACAAACAATCAAAAGAAGATCCTCTTCTTGTACTTGAAATAATATGTGAAGGCTATTCCTAAAGAAATGTTCTGAGTGCTGACACCAAGGCCAAAGGAGATTTCTGTACTTCGATTGCCTAAACTCCCAAATGGATAATATGATTTGAGCAAGTCTTTATCATCTGTAGGTATCAGATTTTTTTTTATCAACCTCAGGATAAGGGATGGGTAAGGTGGTATCATAAAAGCCTCTCCAAAATTTATTGAAGTTAAATACAAAGACATTTTTTTCTTGGCATTCACTAATATTCCATCACTTTCTTATAGATCTTTTCTCTGAAGAAAAATAAACAGAGGCAAAGAGGGAGGAAAAAAAGGAAGTCTCATATTCATTTTGCTTTTGCACCCAACAATTTATACACAACCACAGCAGTTAAATGGTCAACAGGGGAGCTATATATTTGACAATAATTTTCCAGTTTAATTATCTTCTCTGGGAAAGGAGGAACTGTGTTTCTCTATTAACCTCTTAATGTCTCAGTGATATTCTTATACTTTTAAGATCATGTTTTAAAAGGTTTCATTTTAAATTGTTTTAAAAATTCTGACTTCTGACAACCAGTATTACTGTACAAAGCTATTTTTCAGAAGGGGTGATGGTAGTCATAATAAAGACAGAGAAAAAACAATCACAGAGGCTTTTTTGCCAAATATAAAGATTGTTATACTTACAACAAATCATAGAACAACTGCTTTATTCCTTTCTCTTTCACTACAGAACCTCTCAAGCTAAATAAAACATCTCTCCCAGAGAATGAAGCTACCGTAGGACAAATGGCCTTCAGATAGAGTGCTATGTAGTTATGAAAGTCAATCCCTACTGACATTAGGATAACAGTTTGTAGAAATTTAAGGAATAAATCTCCAATGAACTGAGATGCTCAACAGTGCATAATAACAGAGTCCTGATTCTACAAACTATGAATGTTGATGTTGATGACTGATGCTGCCAATTACCTGTGAACATTCCTGCAACTTCCTTTGGTGCAGAATAGTATTCATTGTTCCCCCATGTTTGCAACAGTATGGCTCAACAATATAAGATTGCAAATTCTATCTTGCAGTTTTCTCACAAATTTGATAAGCATAAAATATTTTAGAATTGGAAATTTCAATAGATATTACTAAGGATTTTCTAGCTCTGCTTAATCAGTCAATCAGTCGATAAATATTTGGTAACTGCCAAGCACTTTGGACCACACCTATATACTATTCAATTTAGATGGGTTTACAAAGGACTGCTAGTCCAAACATCTCATTTTACAAATGAAGAATATGAGAAATACAAAGATTACATGACATCCCAAATTATACATTTAAATGTTATTGAAAATGATACATGTATGGGAGGGGGGTTGAAGGAGGAGTGGGAAAGAACATGAATCATGTAACCATGAAAATTTTTCTTAATTAATCAATGAAAAAATAACAAAAAAAATAAATATCACTGACAGTATTAGAGAGGGCAGCTAGGTGGTGCAGTGGATAACTCTGGCCTTTACATGAAAAAAGATTCATCTTCCAGAGTTCAAATCTGGCCTCAGATACTTACTAGCAAGTCATTTAATACTGTTTGCCTCCATTTTCTCATTTTTAAAATGAGTTGAAGAAGGAAATGCAGACCATATAAATATCTCTGCCAAGAAAAACCCAAATGAGGTCACAAGGAGTTTAACATGACTGAAACAACTAAATAATAACAAAGGCAAGGTCCTTGACTTCTGCATCAGTATTCTATCCCCTGTTTCATTCTAGATCCTCTTTTGATGGAAAGCACATTGTGTATGTGGCAAGAAATACACATTGGAAGCCATGGTAGATTAACTTGTTTTCATACATCCTCCAGGTTTGGGAACATGCTGGGATGGAAAGCCACTTTGTAGGTTTGTCACCAACTGGACTACATTTCCAGGCATGTTCTCTCTGAACATGATTCTTGGCCTAACATTCATTTTTCATCAAAAATCCCTGAAAAGTTGTAGTTTTTTTTTCAAATCTAATAGAATTATCACTAGTCTGTGTAAGACAAACTTTCTGTGCCTATCATTGCATTACCTATGGATGTGTTAAAGGAATTTTCTTAATTTCTCCCTCTGTCTTTTTAAGAGGCAGGAAAAGCAGAGCTGACAGGAGTCTTGTGGGAGAACTGAAGATTCCATTACCTAGGAGACGAGGAGGTTAAAGAAAGAGACAGCTGGGAATTTGAGGGCTTTTGGTCTCCGGGCCTTGAGGGAGTAAGTTCTCTGACAGTTTTGACTACTGACAGTTGGGATAGAAAAAACAGATTTAAGGAATTTGTAGTTGATAAATGTTTATTTATTAGTACAGGTAGGTAGTTAGTGAATCAATTTATTAGTAGAGTAGGTTAGATTAGGCCTGGCCAGGCAGAAGAACCTGTCCTTGAAGACAGAGTAGGATATTTTAGAAATTTTAGTTAGGATTAGGAATTTAGGTATAGTCATAAGGAATTAGAGTAATAATTTCTCTTCCATCCTTTCTATTTTCTATCTTTACTTCTTCTCAAATTAAACCAAGTGTTTTTATCAAACTGTTCTCCTTCATTTTGTCAAACTCCTACAAATTAACCCTTACAGATGGAACTTCCCTGGACTAGATGAAACTTGCAAAACATCTTTGCTTAGGAAAATACAAAAACTGCAAATTTCTCTTTGCCTTTGGGTGTCCTTCAAATAAATCAACCATGAGAATATTTCTTGTGCCAGACTATGAAATTTTTTAGGTTCTGAACTCTGAACAAGACTGTTGGTTAGAGTGTTGGTATTACTGGTTATTTGCCAACACAGATGCCATAGATTTGGGTGGGAAAGGGTTGAGCAGCTTGTAAAGAATGCATATTTCAGTTCTGTTATTTAATGCTATGTGTGACCATACATAAATCATGTCCAATTTCTTCATTCATAAAATAAGAACTTTGTTCTAAATGATATTTAATGTCATGTTGAAACAAAAATATATGACTATTTGCTACCTATGGAATATTGATTAAGTCATTTAATATCAGTCTTTTGGATTTTCACAACCATAAATAAGTGTGTTAAGCTAGAAAAATAAAAATTCTGAATTTCAGTTCTAAATACTATAAATACTAATGGAGACTTTCTGGAATGAAAATGCTGATGGTTCATTTTGCTTTATTGAGTACAATCCTAATATACATGTGTATTATAATTTTGTCTATCTATCTATCTATCTATCTATCTATCTATCTATCTATCTATCTACTCTAAGAGGGGAGACTAGATATTTAAGGTATGGTTGCCAGAAATCGGAATAACTCATGTTCAAAATAAAATAGACCCAAGTCAGGATGACTTTTATGGTGGTTTATTTACAATTAGGAAGACTGGAGGTAGGGAAATTGAGATAGAGAAACTCTGGCCTGGACTGGAGGCCCAAACCAGGTAGGAATTTAGAGGCCCCAGCAGAGGGGCACAGAGGTTAATTAAACAAGGTTTCTAGCCACAAGACCTCCTCCAATAAGAGAGGCCTCCCTAAGGCTAGAGCCTCCAGAAATGCCAAGGGAAGAGAGAGAGAGAGTCAGCCTAACACGTGACAATTCAAAGGGAAGCAGTCTGAGGTCTCACCAGAGATCCTTCAATATCAAGTTCAAAGCGCGAACTGCCTCCATAGGAAGTTACCATCATATTTAAAAGATAGCATCTTTTGTCACTTCCTGCATCCACCTCCAATTTCAAGTGGACAAATGGCAGCCTCGACACTGTTTCGTACTGCCCAAAGGACAGTCCCTTGTTTTGATTTGTCACTTACTATCACATGTGGGTCACAGACCTCCCCCTCCGCACTTAATTCTAAGTTGGGTGGGGTGACATTATTACTGATGACTAGAGTCTACACAAATGAATGAGGGTGAGCTAATTCCATTCACACACTACCTAAAGTGCAAGTCAAACACAGGAGAAGGAAATTGTTTCATTTTCTCTTCTCAATAGAATGCAAAATGAGAGTCCCCCCCAAAAACACTTCTATTTTACACCACCCACTTCACTAAATTTAATACACAGATGCATAGTTCTTTGATATTATAATAAAGATATAATTGCTTTTAATTCTTAGTTGTTAAACCCTTCTTGGAAGAACTGTTTTCAATTTTATATACGATAAGAGTTCTTCCTTTTTCCCTTCTTGCTTGGTTGAATCCTAATAGAGGCTCCACAGTGCACTTGATACCAAAGAGTTAAATAGACAAAAGATACAATCTTTGCTCCTAAAAGACTATGTTTTAGAAACCAAGAGACTAGATTGCTTACAATTCAGAATCAAGTAAAGAAAATTGCTATCAATATTTTAGAAAATATATTTGGTGAATTATGTTTACAAACTGGCCTATTCAAGAAAGGGAAGTCTTTTTTGAGGAGATGAACTTCCGTAGAATTTTTTTTTTTAATGAGGGAAAGGAAGTGATTATGCAGAAGAAAAGGGAGAAAGTTTTTTTGGGCCACATGGGTTGGTAGGAAAGAAGGAGCCAATGCAGTGTTATGATTAAAAATGATGAGGGCCGATATTAGAAGGGAGAATAGTATTTTAATAAAAGCCATGCTGATAGAGATAAACTGACCACGCGTGGCTGTAAGAAACCTATTCCAACATCACCTCAGCCATTTACCTTTTCCTCTCTTTGCGCGCTCAGGTAGCTAAAGAGGAAGTTCAAAGTCACTCCCCCCTATTTTAAAACAGTCCCTCACCTTGAATACGTAATCCAAAACAGGAAACCCATGAAACCCATTGGACCACGGGAAATGTAGTTTTAAGGACCCCCACAGATCCACAGAAGTTTGTCAAACACTATATTGAGGTTCAATCCTTCCAAATAGAACCCCAGGTGATTTTAACTAACACAGCAGAAAGAAAAAAACACTGAAAAATCATTTGTTAAAGCCAGGCCTGACATATTAACTAAAATTTTCAGCTTCAGGTTAAGAACACACGGGATAAAATTCTTCTTTTGATACTTAATAGCTATGTGATTGAAGTTACCAACACTTATATGACTCAGGCAACTCCCTTGGATTTATCTACTATATTATATTTAGTTCATAGTTCATGAGTTAGTATAGGAAGTTTCTTACCCTGGGAATAACAAAATCACACATCCATACATATGTATGTGCACATGAATGCATGTATCAAGAAGCATACTAAAATCTTTTTTGTAAAACAAAATATTAAGAAACGTTTTTCATGTCAGAAATTAAACTTTTTATAGCCAATTCTTCTTAGAAAGGTGAAAGGTAAAAAAACAATAGGTCTTTTTTAAGACCAAAAGGTAAGAGTGGGAACACAATTTTTGAAAAATGTCTCTTTTCTTGTCTATATCATTCACTGTTTCTCTACCCTCTCCATCTTCTGAAGTGATTGGGTTATCAATCTATTTAAACTCTTCTAATCTCAAGAAACTGGTGCTATGATCCACTCTTCCTTGAGAAAGGTTTAAGATATTGATTCCAGAGAGGAAGCCCCTTTGATTCCTCCAAGAGAAAATTTGAGAGGAATGACCAACAAAGGAGTCTCTCTCTCTCTCTCTCTCTCTCCCTCCTCCCCCCGAAGTGACTCAGATATAGAAAAATGATAAATAGAAATACTTATCTAGGACACATGTATCTAAAATGCATAGCTTAGAATTAACCTTGTACATTCTATATGCATGTGAGCATGTATGTGTAGACTCTATCAGCTTTTATGATTGATAGAATCTTTCCAAGGGGAGGATGCTAGGAAGCTTTTTTCTAGAATAATGATAATGAGTAATAGAAATGACTTGAAGAAACTATGGAGAATTTGTAGGGCTAATAACAGCATATTGTTGGTTAATCATGTGGTGAAGGAGAGGTTCATTGGCTTTGGAGGCATTTAAAAAGGCCTGTCAGTTTTAGTTACTTCTCTGCCCCTCTTTATTTGAGTTGGAGTGTGTGTGTGTGTGTGGGGGGGGGAGCTCATTCATTACATCTCACTGTTTGATGAAAGACTATATGGGTAGGGGAAGAGCCTTAAGGTCTTCTTCTGAGACAGAATGGACCTCAGTGGTTGACCTCTTCATTAATTTTTCCCCTTCTATGTACAGGGAGTATGTTATTTAATTTTGGTTGAGAGAGTGCCAAGAATCTTTGAGATGGAATCCAGGCTGGGTTTTGAAGCTGGAGCAAAATCAATTCCCTCAGGAGCAAGAAGATCTTTGAGAGCAAACATCAGGATCCTTGCTCAGTATAAAGAACTACCTAGTAGTTATGCTCTATGGAGAATGACATAAATTTGGTAGGAGTGAGACATCTGTAAGACACTTCTATTGCTTATTATCACTATTATGGAAGCAAGCTCCCTAGCATCCTCCACTTAGAGAAATTATATCAGCCATATCAGCTGATTGGGTCTACACACATACTGCCCCTTCCCCCCTCTCTTCTTTCTCTTTCTCTCTCACACACATGCACACACACACATATAATGGTATATGGTGGTTGGTGGGATCTCAGGGGTAGAATTCCAACCAGGAAGGAGAGTGCCTTGCTACCATAACTATGTGAAGCTCAGGGCTCTGACCACAGCTGGCAAGGAGGCAGCTGGTGGAGAGAAACTGAGAAGAGGGCAGGCTGGTCACAGCCTTTAGCCACCACAGCTCTATCTTGGGTCTCTTCCTCTGGAATTTTGGCCCCAGGGCACATTCAGTTCTGCAGATCATCTCACCTGGCTTAACCTTCAGATCTTTCCTCTGTGTGTGTGTGTGTGTGTGTGTGTGTGTGTGTGTGTGTGTGTGTGTGAGAGAGAGAGAGAGAGAGAGAGAGAGAGAGAGAGAGAGAGAGAGAGAGAGAAGCCACCAACCATGTAGTCTCAGCACAGTAGGTGGGGGAATGCCCCTGGGCCCTTCCTTCTTTCTTTTCCTTAAACCTGAGAATTCAACCTTCTTTACATACCTTTTAAGTTGAATTGAGCAGGAGAGTCACTCGGGTTTGTATTTTAGGTGGATTTGGTTTTCTGTCCCCCTTGAGACTCTTTGTTTCTTATTAATGTGGAAGGATTTTCCCAGAGAAATGGAATTTTGCTGCTTCTGAGCTGCCATCTTGACTCCGTCCTTCAGAATGTTTTTCTGGAATCATGAAGGGGAGCTATAGTATGTCTGATGTTAATTGCAACCCAATATACATCCATCATTTATATCTATATCTCTGTGTGTCTGTCTGCTTCTCTTGTCTCTCTATTTCTGTCTCATAGTGTAGGACTTGGGAGTGTTAGGAACTTCAGTCTTATTAAGTAGGTAAGGCAGATCCACCAAAAGGAACCATGTGAGGTGAGAAATAAATGATGACATTCAGGAAGCATGGGTTTACATCTGTACCTCTAGAAATCCAAGGGTATACAGCACATACTATCAGCAAACCTAGAAGTGCTCACAGTAATAATACCCTAATTTTTAGCATGATTAATTTTAATAAACTGGCATGATTCAGACTGAAATATGAAAAATAAATGTTCAGAATTCTATTTATCCAGTGTTTCTAATGTATACCCTTTCAGCAATTTAGACAAATTAAACAGGAGAACTACTCTTACAAAATGCATGTGTATATACATATCCCAAGGCTGAAAGAGGAGTACTTTGCATAATATCCAATCATTTTATACTTAATAAAACCATGTGGGTTTTTTGCTTTCTTTGTTCCAAATCATTTTCAGGGAGTAGAAATGTGTTTATTTATGACCTTAATGATGATCTTCTTCTAGCTTTCTGTCTATGTGGAGGATATTTCAAGCTTTCTTCAAATTCCATCTATTTGATACAAGAGGAACTAAATAAAATCATTAATAATGTGAATTTTTGTTGTCATGGTAACCAATTGTCTCAGGTGCTCTGCTCCTATACAACTATTAACCCCTGGTCCATATTTATTATTCAGGGGAAATTATATCTTGGAAAAATAAAATTGCTTGTCACAAAAAAGGATGAGATCCTGTATGCTAAAATTCATATCATTTAGACGTGATGAAAATGCATTTTAAGTCCTAAAATGATTTATAGTTGCATTATGAATATGTTCTCTTCAGTTGTCTTATGATCTTCTAATAGGATATAAGTCAAAAGCTAACACTCTGACTAAAGATATTATATTTTGCCTCTAAGATATAATAGATAAGTTGGAATCTGTATTCATTATATAATATCTGTTGTGATTGTGCAAATTTCTCCATAGAGTACTCTCCCTGAAGAACATACTGAGGGTCAAAAGCTAGGGGTCATACTATTCGCGATTGTCATACCTATGCCAATTTACAGTTACATCCTTAAGCAATGATTCCATGCTTTTTAAATTATAGTTATTTCTTAGTTGCTTCTAAAAATAAGGCAAATCTTTAGATAAACTTGCCAAAATCTAGATAAACTGCCTAGCATCAAAGATGTACTATGATCTAAACCCATCCTATCTATCCAATTTTGTTTCTCACTATTCTCAAATAAAATTATATTTAATTGAAAAGGATTTACTATAATATATCTGATGTATGCTCTGTTTATGCTTGCCTCCTGTGTTTTCATGAATGTCTCACCTTTCTACCCTACATGAAAAGCCTTCCAATCACCATTCAATTTTAATAAGGAGAATCTTGCCCAAACAGTAGGAAACAAAAGAAAGCAAAAGATTGTCCTTGTGCTCAAAGAGTCCATGATTTAATAAGGAAGACAACATGCAAGCAACTATGTAGAAACAAGATACAAACAAGATAAATTGGGAATAATCTCATACAGAAGAAAGGCATTAAGAGTAAGGATTATGAAAGTCTTCTTGTAAAAGGTGGAATTTTTAGCTTAACTTGAAGGAAACTAGTATGTCAGGAGATAGACATCAGGAGAGAGTGAATTTCATAAACTCAGGTAAAAATGCAAAGCCAGTGAAAATGAACAAAGTTAAAAGATGGAATGCATTGTTCAAGAAACAGTAGTGATGCTCTTTTAAAATATTCAAATTATCTATATCCTTTGAGCCAATCTTCCCACTACTAGTCATGTAACACAATTAAGTATCTATATGCCAGAAATTTTATGTAGCTTTTTTTTGTTAAGTATAGTGAGTATCCTCTGATAGAGAACGGGTAAATAAATTGTGGCCCATAAATATAATTGGGCATTATGAATATAAATCCAATGAGGTTGCCTCCATATGTATTAGATAGTAACTTACATGGTTCTCTGGGAGACAGTAATAGATATCTCTAGCCTTTTCTCCCATTAAACTTCAGTAAAAGAGACTTTAATTTCTTCAAGGATAGCAAATAGAAATTTGTGGCCAGAGTGTTGGCTGTTATTTTGAACTTTCCAGAAAGAGGAGATGTGAAGCTAGAATTATATTTGTCTGGTATCTTAACTACTATGATCTAGAAGATGTCATTTTTAGGTTCAGAATAAATCCCTGATCATTGTTGTTTGTTTTTTTTTTGCAAAAAATTTAAAATTTTTGCCAATTGCATGTAAAAAGAATTGAAATGATCTTTTCTTTCAAAAATTTGAGTTCCAAATTCTCTCCCTTCCTCTATCCCTCCTCATTGAGATGGGAAGGAATTTGATATGTTATGAATATGTAGGCATGAAAAATCTATTTCTACATTAGTCATATTGTAAGAGAAAAATAGACACCTCACAAAATAAAGAAAATTTAAAAAAAAACCTTAAAATATACTTAAATCTGTATTCAAGTCCCATCAGTTCTTTTTCTGGAGGTAGACATCATTTTTGATAATTACTTCAGAATTGTCTTGAATAATCATATTGCAAGACTACCTAAGTCATTCACAGTTTATCATTGTACAATATTGCTATTATAATATATAATATTTTCCTGGTTCTCACTTCACTTTGAATTAGTTTATAAGTACCATTTTCTTTTCTTTTTCATTCTATTAATTATTTCATGATAGTTCATGAAATCTTTAGTTTTCATTTGTCCAATTAAAATTTTTAAGATAGTATTTTCTTCATTAAGCTTTTCTACCTCCTTTTCCAGTTAGCCATTTATAGTTAATGATTTCTCATCAGTGAATTTTGTACTTCTTTTTCCAGTTGACCAATTATTCTTTTTAAGAAGTTTTTCTCATCAGTGGGTTTTTGTGCCTCTTTTGTCTTTTGGCCTATTCTGTTTAAAGCATTCTTTTCTTTAGTATGTGTGTTTGTTTTACTTTTATTACTGAGACATTGATTCTTTCTTCATCTTTTTCTTATTTCTTTTACTAATTTTTCCTTTACTCTTACTTGATTTTTAAAATCCATCTTTGAGTTCTTCCAGTAGTTCTTTTTGGTTCTGGGAACAATTCACATATTTCTTAGAGGCTATGGATATAACAACTTTTGACTTTGTTGCCTTCTTCTGTGTTTATATTTTGATCTTTCATGTCATCATAGTAACTTTGTATGGTCAGATTCTTCTATTGTTGCATGCTCATTTTTCCAGCCTATTTCTTGACTTTTGCTTTATGTTAAATTTGGGTTCTGCTCCTGGAGTGGAGGGCTTACTTTCCCAAACTTCAGACTTTTCATGCTGCTGTTTTCAGAGCTTACTAGTTCTAAAGGTTTTATGTAAGTTTCCAAATTTTCCAAGGTGGTATGATCTAAGTAGAGCTGTTATTTCTGTTCTCAGCCCGTGCTTTGGTCTATGAGCAACTACAAAGACTCTTTGACCCTGAATTATGAATGAGGTCCCAGTTCTCCTGGAAATACATGCTCTAATATGCTAGTACTCCTTCTCACCCAAGAAACAACAACATTGGCAATGTAAGAGAGTCCTGCTCCCACTGCGAGGGAAGTGTACCCTATGATCTCCTTCTGACCATTTGTCTGCTCCCTTAACATGTGTGCTCTGAGATTTCTGAAAGCTGTCACTACCAATTAAATTGCCCCCAACACTTGCTACTACTTGATGGCTCATGGCTTGAACTAGACTGCACTTCATTCTCACTCCAGTGAGATAGATCTTTTCTGTCAATCTTCTAAGTCGTCTTAGCCTGGGAAATTGTATTTGTTACTCTTTTTGGTTCTGACACCCCAAAATTTGTTTTGAAGTATTATTTTAATGTTGTTTGGAGGAGTATTTGGACGGTCTCAGGTAAGTCCCCATTTTCATTTCAGTATCTTAGCTTTTCCTCCCTGATGATTATTTCTTTTTTTTTTAAATCCCTGTACTTCAGTGTATTGTCTCATAGGTGGAAGATTGGTAAGGGTGGGCAATGGGGGTCAAGTGACTTGCCCAGGGTCACACAGCTGGGAAGTGGCTGAAGCCGGGTTTGAACCTAGGACCTCCTGTCTCTAGGCCTGGCTCTTACTCCACTGAGCTACCCAGCTGCCCCCCCCCCCATGATTATTTCTTAATGGAGAAAGATGGACAAATTAAACCATAATTCTTAAACCTTATTATTCATAAATGATGGAGACTGAACAATTCAATAGAAGCTAACTCAGGAAGAAAGTTTGAGGATCCACATTCCAGAATAAACATGTATACATATACACACAAACCCATAGAAGCTGAGGAAGGAATGAATAACTGTCTTTCTTTTTCCTTCCCTTTTTTTTGTCCAGGTGAGTTCCCCACATGGCTCTCCTCTTTGCATTGCCAAAATGCTTAATAATGACTTCCCTATAATTTTTCTCTAAATTAAAGGGTAGAATATTCTTATGGTTTCATTTTTTGTCCTTTCTACCCTGTTTCCCTCTATAATAAACACTCATAAACATAAAGAAGTCAGTTGACTTTTATCTGTTGACTTAACTTATAAAAACATAGAAGGCTTTAAAAAAGTTTTAAATTAAAAATGTAAGTCAAAGTGCTTCATCATGTAGCAATGTTGTAACTGGAAAGGGGGAAACTATAAATTTAGAGGGTTACAACTATATCTTGAGGCATACACGTTCATACAAATGTCAAGTTCTTTCCATGTGGACCAGAAAACTGAACAAGATTTCAACCACTGATTATTACCATTAGATACAAATGAATTTCTTCACTGGCATTCATTCACAAAATGGAATATGTGGAAAGTGGAAGTAATTTATTGTTATTACTATTAATAATACTTTTATCTTATTTTTTGATGTATTTTATATCACAGTCTTTTACCAATGTCTCCCTCAATAGCAAGCTATCTATAATAGGAAAGATTTTAAAGGAAAGAAAAAAATCAGCTGAGAAAAAAAATATTAACAATGTCTGACATTATATATAACTTTCCACAGCCATAATCCTTTATCTCTACAAAGAGGGACACAAATTCATTTTCTCAACTCTTCTCCAGAGTCAAGCTTCTTTACCATTAAAATTATAGAGTATTCAATGATCTAATACTTTTCATTTATTTAGCTATTCCCAAATTAAGAGACATCAATTTTATTTTCTATTATTTGCCACCAAAATAGTGATCTTAAGAATATTTTGATTTATTTTAAGTATTACTCTGTCTCTGACTCTGCTGTGCTCTATGCCTAGCCACATGATCTCTGGGTCAATGGGTTTGAATATTTAAGTCATCTATTCAACATAATAACAGTGTAACAGTGTATCTGTTTTCTTATAACCTCTCTAAACTATTTCCATTTTTGTCCCTTACTAATTTATCAGGTATAAAATATAATCTCAGAATTTTTTGCTCTGCATTTCTGTAACTTTTAGTGATCTGATACAATCTTTTGTGTAATTATTAAAAATTTTTAATTATTTTTTCTATAACTGTGTTCCCATAGTCTTTGATGATATCCATTACAGAAGAAAGAAGGAAGGGAGGAAGGGAAGAAGGAAGGGAAGAAGGAAGGAAAGAAGGAAGGAAGGAAGGAAAGAAGGAAGGAAGGAAGGAAGGAAGGAAGGAAGGAAGGAAGGAAGGAAAATAAGAAGGAAGGAAAATAAGAAGGAAGGAATTAGAATTTTGTACCCTTGAACTACATTTCCTAGCATTCCTCTTTCATCTCCATGTTACGTCCTTATGTTTTGTAGATAAAGTTTTGTATACCACCCCACCTCTTCTCCCGCTTTCGTGGTGTGGAAAACTGCTCTTTACTCAGGTTTTTACTTTCTTCTACTTCAAGTGATTATTAACAAATCTTATAAAATATAATACTTGGAGTGATTGGATATTAATTTTTCATCTTATGGAAGGGAGGAAGGAAGGGAAAAATTAATTTTTAAGTGTTTACTACATACTGTTATAGGGAAATAGTGAAGATGATTTACAGGGAGGCAGATTCCAGGACCTTGGTGGGAGACAGGCAAAGTGTCAGTTAGACTTTCCCTGATGTTGTGTATGAAGAGAACCATATTTCCCTATGTGATGATCCTGATTTACTTGGAAACATAATAACAATCAAGAGATCCTGTGAAGGGGTTTGTTTGAGTTGGAGGTTAGGGCTCAGGAGTGGACACTGTGGTCTAAATCCTCACTCCCTCTCCTAAATTGCATATACCAGCAGATCATCTGGATTTCAGTGAAAACAGCTTTGAAGATCATCTAGCTTTTGGACACATACATGAGAAATCCCATCTTATACAGCTGGACCTGCTTACCTTCCAGTTTCTGGAAAGGTTAGATTTAAGGCAACTGTTAGGGTTTAGCCTGTTAGTGTAATTTAACCCTCCTGAACTTTGAGGAGGGTACCCAAGTACTATAATTTAGTTTTTCCTATTCCCTTCCCTTCCTGACCCAGTTGTTATTAAACCTTAAATATCTACCAGTCTCTCCTTTTAAATTCCTTTCCCAAACCAGGTGACTGACAACTCACCACTAGTAAGGACCCACTGTGTAATCACAGCGGATACCCTGGTGTTACCCCACTTAACAGTGATTTATGCCCATCCTAGCTACCCCACTGAGTTTATTTAATATTTTAGTCCCCAGGTAGTTCATTTTACTACTTTCAGTACTCTATTGGGCAGCTAGGTTGCACAGGGGATAAAACAAAAAGTTTTGAGTCAGGAAAACTTGGGTTCAAATCTAGCCTCAGATACCTACTAGCTGTGTTCTCCAGGGAAGTCACTTTACCTGTTTGCCTCAGTGTCCTCATCTGCAAAATGATCTGGAAAAGGAAATCGTAAACAAAGCTGTCCAGTGTTTTTTTTGTCCTTGTTCTTGTTTTTTGTTTGTTTCTTTTTGCCAAGAAAATCCCAAATGAGAGTCAGACACAGTTGAAAACAACTGAATAATAATAATAAAATATATTATTTATTATCTCTAGGATTTTACAAATCCATTCTTTGGATTTTAAAAGCTTTCATAGCATAATCTTCCTGCTTTCCAATTTTCTTATATTTTCTCCCCCTCCATGCCTTCTGGAATTTAATGGCATTGACCCTCTTACTTCATCTCCAGACTCCATGCATTTACATTGCAATTCTCCCAAGAATGTAATTCTCTCCCTCCTCATTTTCCTCCTAAAGTTTTTCTGACTTCCCTCAGGCCCTGGCTAAAACTTCATCTACTACAAAAAGGCTTTTTAAATCCCCTTTAATGGAATTGCTTTCCTTCTGCTTATCATTTCAAATTTATTCTGTGTATATCTTCTTTTAACATGATCATTTACACATTGCCTCCCTCATTAGCCAGTGAGCTCCGTGAGAATATGGACTATTTGCATTTCTTTGAATTCCCAGTGCTTAGCACAATGTCTGGCACATAGTATGTATTTGATCAATGTTTGCTACATTAGCAAAGCATTCTGAGAAGATCTGGGCATATAAAACAGAAAAACAAGATATTTCCTCTTCTTAAGGACCTTACATTCTAATGAAGACAATATATAAAGGAGATTTCAGAGATGTCAGATAATTTATGTAATATTAACACAAATAATATTCTATAATAGCCAAGACTTCTTATCTGCTGGAAGTACAGAGACTTTATTTGATAATATGTCTATTAGTGAGGTCAGCTTTTTAAGCATATGCTCATATTAGCTTTTAAGTAAAAGCAAACATAAACTATATCAGGATCCACTAAAGAAGTGGATATTTCCTAACAGCACCTTCCTACCAAATATATAAATGTACATATATATTAATATCTAGTGTTGTTGGAGGAAATATATACAGATAGTTTTTTTGCAACATAAATCAAAAGGTCACTAGATGATGAGAGAAACTAGATATTAAGAGAGCTGAATTCTAAAGATCACTGGTGATTGATGGCAGGTGACACCTAAAATCAAAAACCACTTTCCTTTTTTGATTTAATTGACATTAGAAGTTTGATATTGAAGAGTTTGCCCTATATCTTAGTTGGATCTTCTTTAGTTTTTGAGCTGAAATAATTTGTTTGAATTAGCTTTTAAAAAAATAAATACATATACATATATAGTATGCTTTGAGTGATCCTTTCCTCTTGAAGAAAAGGAAGTAAGCGTAAGATATTAATGATGAGTTAGGTTGAGCATACCTAACAAAGTAGATTGCTGTTCTCTGAGACACCAATTAGCCACTATATTACGTTTCAGTGAATGAGAATGATCATTGAATGTTCCATTGCCATGGTCTTATTATCAGTTGGCCCTTCTGAAGAATCATTACTGCTTGAGAGAGATTAAATTCAATTTATTGAAAGACAAGGCCATTAAACTCTGGATATGTGCTGCATTCTGTGCTTCAGATTTCATAGTTGAAAATGGATTTCTTATGGAGAATAATGGAAGATAATGAAGATAGAAACAATTACCAAAACTAGGGTCTAGTTATTATCAGCACATCAATATTTGCATATTAGGCCCCGAGGAATTATTCTGAAGACATCTGTTTTATTGGTAAGGCTTCATAAGCATAAAGGATTTTTGTTTTTCATTATTCATTGTTTTCTGGAAATTCACATGAAATAGGTCTCATTGGTTTTTTTCCTTTTTTTCTTTCTTTCCCTTTCCCTTTCCCTTTCTTTTCTTTTTTCCTTTTCTTTTTTTCCTTTTCTTTTTAGCCACCTGCCTCAGGTCATAAACAGGTGTTTTGGGCAGAATTTCTTCAGAATACAAATAAGCACAGGACAATGAAATCCCCCAGGAAAGCAAACTGATACCTGAAAAATCAATACAAATATAAGCAGTTTATTATAGAATAAACATTAATCATCAACAACCTCATTACATTATCCTTGCCACATCCTGAAGTGAAAATAGTTAGGAGCTTGTTAGCTTAGATATCTTTGACAATACCATAATTATCATTTGGCATCTTGTTACCTTATAGTTTTTCAGAATCGGGATGTGTGCAGTGAATAATGAAGTATACCTCACCCAGTAGATGAGTACCAGAAAACCTGGTCTCAGAAAAGAGGGAGACTGGAAGAAAAATATCATGTGACAATTAGGGTAACTTTCTGGTGCCAGTAGAAAATCTAGGTACATGCTTTGTGTCAGGCACTGTACTAAGCATTAATTGCCTACTATGTGGCAACCACTGCATTAAGTGTTGGAAACGGAATTTTTTAAAAGGAAAGAAAGAAAAAACACAATTTCTTCTCACAAGGAACTCACAGTCTAACTTGGGAGGCATCAAGCACATAGTTCTGTACAAAAAAGCAATATGCAGGACAAATTGTAGATAATCAACAGAGGAAAGGGACTAGAATTATGGGAGACCAGGAAAAATACAAATACAAGGGAATCAGGATGAAAAAGTCTATCCCTGGCTATAGAAAGAACTGATGGAGTCAATGCAGATTGAAGAATGCCATTCTTCACTGTACTTTCTCCCTGAATTTTTTTTCTAGACTAAGTGATATATTGCTTCTTTCACAATATGATGAACATGCATTCATTGGAGATCACAGAGGACCTTGATTTAAATAATTTATTAAATACTGATGTGTATTTCTGTGGTATTGGGGGAAAATAGATGAATGGGGAAAGGAAGAACAGACTCTTATTTTTTACAAACTACTAATTTTTGATGACTTAAATCCTTTCTAAAAGACATTTCTATAAAACAGCTTTTGGGAAAGAGCTCAGGTGTCCTTAAATAGGGGTTGGATAGTTTTCTTTTCAGGGGGATGGATATCCTATAGGAAGAATTGGATATAGGGAGAAAATTTTACATTTACTTTTTAGAATTGAATGGTGTTTTCTTAGAAGCTATTTACATAACATCAAAGGTATAAATAATTTTGGCTTCATCACATTTTAAAATACACCTAGAAAAGAACACTATTCACATCCAGAGAAATAACTGTGGAAGCAGAAACACAGAAGAAAAACAATTGCTTGATCACATGGGTCAATGGGGATATGATTAGGGATGTAGACTCTAAGAGATCACCCTAATGTGAATATTAATAATATGGAAATAGGTCTTGATCAATGGCATATATAAAGCCCAGTGGAATTACTCATTGGCTACAGGGCTGGGGGGGAGGGAAGGGAAAGAACAGGAATTATGTAACCATAGAAAAATATTCTAAATCAATTAAGTAAATAAAACTTTTCAATAAAAATACCCTTAACTTCTGTCTTAGAATCAATACAATAAAAAAATGCACCTAGAAATGGCCAAAATCTCCAACAAAAAAGACTATATATAACACATGAGATTACATTGCAAAGGGATATAAAACACACACACACACACACACACATACGAAGCATCAGTCTACAGATGTTAGTATGAAAAAAGAAAATTCATTGATTACATATGACTTTGACCAAAAATATTGGTACAGATGTAAGGATACATAAGCTTTTGCTTCAATTCCTCCAATTCTCTTTACTTTGAGAGTCATGTTCAGGGGAAAAGCAAACTAAAACTATCTTCTTTTTTTCTTCAGTGGGCAGAGGTCTGACTATTCACATTTTTCTTTCTCTCTTCTTTGTTAGGTGAAGCAAAAAACAGTAGTTGTCTTTATTTCTCTGTCTCTTTCTCTCTGTCTGTTTCTCTCCTCTTTCTTGTGAGTAAGCTCAATAGGCTTACTTCATTCTTAGTATTTGTGTCCTGCATCACTTAGCACAGAAAATTTTTTTAAATAGTAGACCTGATAATTTTAAAGTACTAGTGGATGATTAATTGCTCTTGGCAAGGTATTTCCAAGATACTCTAGGTGTAGTAGGATAACTACTTATTTGAAAGGAGAGATATCTTACCTAAGTTTTCAACAGAGTAAACCTGATTAGTGACAGAGAGAATTAATTTCATTGACCAAGAACTCCAGAGACACCTGTTGTCAGTCAGCTAGTGTAATGGATTCATCAACTTGCTTGAGTCAAAAAAAACTTTAGTTCAAGTCCAGTCTCAGACACTTACTACCTGTGTGTCCCGGGACAAGTCACATAACCTCCACTTGCCTCAGTTTCGTCTTCTGTAAAATAAGGATAATAATAGCACTTACCCATCAGAGTTGTGAGGATCAAATGAGCTAATAGTTGTAAAGCATTTTATAGAGCTTCTGGCAATAATATGTACCATATAAATACTACTAATATTATTGTTATTGTTAAGAATAAGAAAAATATCATTATCAAATAGTTATCTAAGCAAATGGCAGCAACTGCTGTCCTGTATACATACTTTATCATCTCTACAAAAAAACTATGATCTAAAAATTCACTGAAGATATAAAGGCAAAGAAATCTATGACAAACTTTCAAGCCCTTTTAGGTGACTATCATGTCCCTTCAATTTTTTTTTAAAACTCTTCTCCAACTCAAGTACCTCTAATTCCATCTTGTCATAGTATATATATATANAAGGAGTTCTTCAAGGAGAGGAAAAAGGCAAATGAGAATGTATTGAATATATTGAAGAAACAGTTCTTTTCATGGGTTTGAGTTGGATTAGATGTCCTTAGAAGTCTTTTCCAACTCTGAAATTTTGTGATTCTGCAATCTTGAGAAATAAGATATACAAAATAAACAAAATAGTAAAAAAGTCTCTGATTTCTAAAATAAAGCCCATATCTAGAAATTTTGTGAGGATAAAATATAGCATGAAATTTTCAATATTTCATGCTTCTGGTCAGGTTGAACATATTTCCAGAACTGTCAATGTCATTTTAAGCAAACTTAGAAGTGGAGAGGGCTAAACCATAGGATATATATATATATATGTACATGCATACATATATATAATATTATATAACATGTTAATATATAGTATACTATAATTAATATAAATATAAGTAATATAATTAATACATTATGTAATTACATTAATAACTTTTACAACTTCCTAGGAGATTTACCTCAAGTTATCTCAATTCAGAGGCAATAGTTCAATTAATCAAGTTCTAATTTTCTCTAGTTATTATTATGGCATAAATACCACTGTGATTGTAAGTAAAAGGGAATCATGTTTTCTTCAGGGTCAATCAAGATTAGTGTTACTTCCCACAAAAACAACTCTTTAAAAATCATACATTTGAAAAATTACAGTCTAGAAAAACAAAATTTTCTCTTTTAAGAAAGACTGGGTATTCAGAAATCTAACTGAAGGAAAAACTAAAATGAAATATAATATCTATTCAGTATACATGCATTTATTAAGTGACTATTATATGCAAGAGACTTTAATAATTTCTCAGATTACAAAGGAATGCTGCCATCTCAGAAATATTCCATACTACCTGAAGACTATAACCTATACATTATAGAAGAAAGGGTTGTAAGGAGTTGTAATTCCTTCTATGTACAGAACTCTGGGTTCCATAAAGACCTACAATTCATCTGTTGATTCTGAGAGTTTCCAAGAACATTGAAAATTTAAATGTCTTTATTTTTGTAGCATTTTAGATAATGTTGTGTTTATACTTTTGTTGTGTAGAATGGAAGAAAATTGTATTAAATAAATTTCAAGGATTGAAATTTTCTTTAAAAAAAGGGCTTGTCTGCGACAATATAAAAAGAATGTATTAGAGCAAGGGTTTAAACCCAGGTGTTCATACTCCAGGGCCAGTGTCCCCTGGACTATATTGTCTATATGTAGAATCCTCTTTCAGTTTATGACATGTCATGGAAAAAATAATCAGTAAATTTTCCCTCCTCACCCCAGAATTTACTTGGAAGAAGGAAAAGATTTTAGAATCAAAACACTGAAGGAGATGTCCTTGGAAAGAATCCAAAGGATCAAATAAATACTTTACCAATCCTAAAGAGACTGAAAGCCTGAGTATTTCAACTTCACTCTGAAAATTATGCTTTGAACCTTAAGATATGAACAGAAATTTCAATGGAGTCACTATGCCATTTCTAGTGATTTATACAATGGTACTTCTATTATTATAAGTGTTTTTAATGTTTGGGAGAGAGCTGGGTATGCTTGTTGATTTGACCGTTAGAGTTGAAGAAAATGAAGAAGACTGAGATATGCATAACTAGTATATATCTTATTTAAGAAACAAACTAAAAGAGTTTTCATCATCTTGCCTCAGTTTCTATATAGAAAATCCCTGACAAAAATATGTATTTCCACATTGCTGGAGTCCATTATCATGATCTTCAAACAGGTAATATTGTGGTTTAGTTATTTTCTAGTCATATCTGACACGTTGTGATAATTTTTGTCTTTTTTTTTGGCAAAGATATTAAATGGTTTACCATTTCCTTCTCCAGATCATTTTATAGATGAGAAAACTGAGGCAAACAAGGTGAAGTGATTTTCCCAGCATTACATAGTTAGTAAATGTGTGAGGCTGTATTTGAAATCAAATATTCCTTACTCCAGTCTCAGCACTATATCTATTGTGTAACCTAGCTGCCTTTTATGTAGGTGATAAAGTTCTGCTAAGAAACTTTGGTTTTCATTTAATACAAGGTAGCATGTTGATAACAAGTCAGAATATATAAAGTCAGAAAGGGATCAATCAAATTTCTAATTTATTAAATAGTTCCAGTACCAACACTTATGCCATATACCAAGGTAAAGTCAAAATGGCTATATGATTTAAAAATAAGGGATTTGAGCATAAACAAATTGGAGAATCATGGAATAGTTTACCTGTCAGATCTATGAGTAAGGAAAGAATTTATGTCCAAACAGGACATGTAGAACATTATGAAATGTAAACTATTTAATTTAACTACATTAAATTTAAAAAGTTTTATGCAATCAAAACCAGTGAACCAGGATTTAAATGGAAACAACAAACTAGGGGGAAATTTTAGCAAGTGTCTCTAACTAGGGCCTCATTTCTCAAATATATAAAGAATTTGAGAAATCATTCCTCAAATGATAAATTGTCAAAGGACATTGACAGGCAAATCTCAGATGAAGAAATTAAAAACTCTCTTTAGTCATATAAAATGCACCAAATCACTATTTATTGGAAAAATACAAATTAAAACAACTCTGAGGTACCACTTCATACGTATTAGATTAGATAATGTCACAAAAAAGGAAAACTGATATACCCATTCTAGAAAACAACTTGGAACCATGCCCCAAAGCAATAACACTGTGCCTACTCTTTGCCCCACCAACACCATTTCTAAGTCTTTATCTCAAAGAGATCAAAGATAAGGTAAAAATGACCTGCTTGTAAAACAAATATTTATAGCAGCTCTTTTTTTGTGGTGGCTAAGAAATGGAAACTGAAGGATTGTCCATCAGTTGGGGAATGACTGAACAAATTATAGTATATGGAATTCTATTGACATTAGAAGTGACAAACAAAATGATTACCAAAAAAAAAAGAAAAAAGAAAAAAGAAAAAAGCCTGGAAATACTCGTATGAAATGATGCAAAGCAAGGTGAGCAGAACCAGAACCAGAATATGTTAATGGCAATAATATAAGATGATCAATAATGAATGAATTAACTATTATCAACAATGCAAGAATCTGGGACAGTGCCAAGGGACTCATGAAGAAAAAGGCTATTGCCTGCCCTACGAGGAATTGATTTAAGTCTGAATTTAGATTGAAGAATACTATTCTTTACTTTATTTCCTTCATGAATTTTTCTCTATTTTAATAAATATGTCTTTCTTCACAAGATGATCAACATGGAAATATGTATTATATGAAACATATCTAAATATTGTATATAATATATAAATAATATAATAATAAACCTATATTATATTACCTGCCATCTTGGGAAGGAGGAAGGGATTGAGGAGTGGGAGAAAACAAAGATCGCAAAATGCCAGAACATGATTATTAAAATTTTTGTTGACATGAAAAAAGAAAACAAAAAAGAAAAAATAATAGACATAGAGAATATTTGGTGTCCTATGAGATAAGCCACTAGAATCAACTATTCTTATTGAGGAGTTAGACTTCCTGATGAGTTGATAGAAATTACAGATAGAGCTGAGAAGAAGAGTATGTTTACCGAGTAATGAAAAACTGATAAATCTGGGTAATAGTTCAGACAAAAGTGAAATTTTGTTTTTCTACTCACCAGAGACTCATCCAAGTGTTTCTTTACAATAGAGGAACTTCTTAATCAAGATATGGGAGGATCAAACACTGAGACCGTCCCTTTGACATAATAGCACAGTCCCTTTGCCATAATAGCACAGGTGTAGAAGACACTAGAGAACAAAGAATGTTCATAGAAATCTGTGTCATCTAATGAACCACTTAAAAGCTCAAAATTGATACTATAGGAATTTGATAGTCAATGGAGGCCAATATAGAAATGACAGGGATTTATCAGGGACCGCATGTACCTCTGATACATGTGAAAAAATGGAACAATATTTACTCATATAGACAGATGAATTTAATTGAAGGGGTATATATAATATATACTTTGAATTCAAATGAAATAGATTTAATGTATTTCATTATGTAATTTACTATTTGAACTGTATATTCATTGTGAAAGATATGCTGATATATAGAGACTGGTACATTGAATTTAACATTTACTACTAATATGTGCTCTTCTGTCACATACTATTTCTATATGTTCATAGACTATGCTATTATATATGATCTATACAATTGGTTATTGTATGTGAATATCATGTATAAATGGCTACATATTATTAATATCATGTGGAACTTGAGCTGAAACTATATTAACTATGTGAGGTATGTGAAATCCTAATATCTGTATGCTGTTTTTCATGTCTACAGAGATACTGTTTTCTCCCAAATGATTTATAGGGACTGTAGATTTTTTATGGTGAGGAGTATGTAAGATTGTGTACCTTTCTGACTTTGGTAAATATGTAAGATGTAAAGATGAATAATAAAAACAATAAAATATATTTTAATGAATCATTCTGGACATTGTAAGAAATACAAAGCTTTAAATAATTCATTTGTATGTGAAAATTCAGAAAAGTAGTTAATCATCTAGAAGAGGCAATATACTTGACCCCATGCCAGATTAGTTCTATATAATATCTTCTCCAGTTCATTTGCATGAATCATCAGGGGAAAAATCATTTTAAAACTATGGAGTTTTGAACTCCACAGCTATTTATTGATTATCAGGCAAATAACTATTGACATATAATCAAAAGATAAAGAGCCCTTATCTTTGAGGAATCCACAGTCTAATGGGAGAGACAAAATACAAACAATTATGTAGAAACTATAAATTAGGGTGAGAGCTATCTCTAAATTAATTCAACTGGGTGCCAAGAAGAAATGTTAAAAGGGAAGGCTGATTTTTCTATTCTTCTAACTCCTTGCTGACAGATGACATGCCTCAGAATGAGTCTTTTGATAGCAGAAAATGGAAGATTTCTAGCATTTCTATGGGAAGAATACCTGCTCTTTCTGCAAGTTCATAAAAGTACAGTAGGGCCCCTATATCCATGGAGGTTATGTCCCAAGACCTACCATTGATATCTGAAACTGAGTATATGAATTGTTAACTACACCTAACTGAATCAACAGATTACCCAGTCAGCAGATACAGGAACACAATTGCACTATTAGCACCACTATTCTTCCACCTTGCAGCCATTATTACAGTAAAGAAGGGTTCTCTTAAACAAAATCACTTTAATAATGCTAAAAAAATGCTATCAGCAAGAACACTCCACTGACACTGTGCATACTTGTTGGAAAATGTGCTCCAATTTCATGGGGAAAATGCCTCATTAACAAAATCTTTTGCTAAGAAAAAATTACATCTACTGGCTGGTTGTTAATGGGAAGCAAACCAATGGGGACTCTAGCTATAATGTTAGAAGTACAGCCCACACAGTTATCCTGAGTTTATAGTTGTTACCACTCTCTTCCTCAGGAACTGGAAGGTTAAATGATCTGTTCCTAGTCACATGTGGGAACTCATTTTCTTGACTCAAGGGCCAGACCCTACTAGATCATGTTACATAGAAAATTAAATTTAAAGCAATTTGAGGATATAGAGAGTACAAATAACTAGGAGGATAAGGAAGACTTCAAAAAAGAATGTGAAAAGTTTTCTTTAGTGGTTTTTGTAAGGAATATTATTTTCTCTAAAAGTCTTTCCTAACATTTCATTTCTAAAAACATGCATATATTTCTCATTATAAAAGGTTACTGTGGATCAAAATCTATCTTAATAACCAAAGAGCAATTTCAGCAAATTCAAGGCCCTGTGTCTTAACAATAAAAAGTCAACTGACTTTGAAGTCTTGTAATTTCTAAGTGATTTTATGACTTTTTATAAAAAAAAACTGAAATGAAAGAATTCACACAATTATGGTTGATATCACATTGCTTCTCTTTTCTGCCATATCCTTAGCTTCCTAAAGCACACTCAGCATTACTTCCTACAGTCCATTTGACAGAAAATGAAGCTTAAAAACCCAAAGAAAAAAAAGGAAAAAAAAAGCATTGCACTCAAAATGACATATGGGTATCAGAGGCAGTTGAATCTTGAGATACAGTGAACAGATTATTAGAAATTGTTAAATGACTAAAGAGTACACATATAATAATGACTACTTATGTCTTTAAATTAGTTGATTGAAAATGTTACACATGTTTTTGTATTATAATATGCTTTGCTGATTGTTTTACCTCCTCAAAAATTCACTTATTCTATATTTAATATTTATCTCATTTAATCATTATCTCATATATCTCTGGGAGGGGAGGCATATTGGGGATAACTATGATGATGTAAGAAACAAAACACATCATTAAAAACATTTAGAAATAAAAATTAGTTACATAGTGTTAAGAGAGTTTTTATTAATTTCTCCTTTTTTATTTTTAAGAGGAAAACAAGCAATAATATTTTTCAGTTAGAGACCCCCTACTGTGCCGTTTGTCAGTTAGAGACCCCCCCCTTCTGTGCAGTTGTCAGTTAGTGACAGTGAGAAGGGTGTGAACTGAATTAGTTAGTTGCAGACCACTGGAAAGATTTTTTTTTTTTGTCTCTTGGTCTCCTAGGAAGAGGTTGTGCTGCTAGCACTCTCTGGTTGGAGACAGAGAATGGAATTAAGGCCTTATTGATTATTAATAACTCGGGTAGATAAGGTAGATAAATAGTGGTTATATTTGATAGTGAGAGTAGGAGAGTTGGTGAGGGCTAGTGTTATGATGATAATAACAGATAATTTGGAGAAGCAGATAAATGTGTCAGGGCCAGTAGACCTTCAAGTCACAGGCACTGATTGACAGGTTTCAGTGAGAAAGGAGGGGGTTGGACACTCCTTGATCTCAAACCCCTAACCCCTAAGCAGTTGCTGTTTTTCAGTTGGAAAATGGAGACTGGCTAAGATTCTTCTGGTAAGTTTTTGTTAGGGCTGAACCCCAATGATGGTCCCTTTCATTAATTTATATTCCTCACAGGTCTGATAGAGGAATAAGTAGAAGCTAGCTATCTAACTGTTGAGGACAGAGATAAATGATCTTCTTAAAACTGGCAGCTGACAGGATTCAAACTAGATGACCAGACTTGAGTTGTGAGTATTCCCCCAAATAATTTCCAGTCACCGATATTGAAGGTAAAGCTTATATTAAGAAGTAAAAAGGAAAACTAGAGTAGTTAATGAAGGTATTTGAATAAAGAAAGGTGACCCTGAGCTGTTAGGTTGAAGCTGCCCTCCCCCCCCCAAAGGAGGGGGATGAAGGCACTTAACTAAAACTGGCTCTTTTGCTGTTAATGAATATTTTTACTCTCTGATCACTAAATATTTGTTGTATTGAAGTTGATAAAGATCAACCTTATTAAACAGGCTAACCCTTGTGTAGAAACCACAAAGGCTTTGCCACAAAGGCCACTCAGGTGAACCCCAAGTCAAAAGCAGTAAGCAGAGTGTCTGCTCACTTTAACCCCCACAAAGCAACTGCCAACTCCTCTCAACTTTCCCCTCACCCAAAGTTCTCCAGGGGGATCCCCTGGAATTCTGGGTGAGGCTATCCCTGTATCTTTGCAGGGATTCCATGCATCCATCTCTACATAACACTAGATAGAATTAGAAGTATTTAAAGAAATTTTGTTAGGATTGGGATCTGGGGTATAGTTATAAGTTATTATAAGATTACTTTCACTTTCCTCCTTCCTATTTCCTATCCATATTTTCCTAATAATATACTAAGTATTTTGATTTTAAAAATTGCTCACTGGCTTTTGTTCAAACTCCTACCCCCAAAATTTAATCCTTCACAATCTGGCGAGCCAGCTAGGAGCTTGATTAATCTATTGATCTTCTGTTCTTTCCAATATTAGGAAAAGATTAGGAGTGTAACTATGTTGCTTGATATCATGGTATGGATAGTGAAGGAGGTAGTGCTTCTTAACCTCAGACAACTGGCAATGCCTGGGACTTTCACTGAGATTTTACATCTCACAGTTTTGGATTGTCTCTGGTTAATACTACTTATGGGAGTAGGTGTTCTTTTCAGATTGTTTCTAAGATACCAACTGTATCAAGTATTTAGTTTAATCCTTACTAAGAAAAGGAAACAATTGAAAGATTAATGGAGACTAGAGTTGTATATCTTGGGGATTGCATCTTACAATTGACAAAAACTATTACCCACCACACTAAATCTATCTCCAAAGTTGAAGAAAGTACCTCACAAATGGCTAAAACTATAATGCAACAAAATGAAATTATCTCTAAAGTTGCTTAACTTGAGGATAGTATCTCTCAAAGCACTAAAATTATAATGCATCAAAATGAAACTTTCTCCAAACAGAATGAGAGTTGTGCTCAGTCTACTAAACCTGCCTCTCCTACTGTTTCTAATTCTCCCATCAAGGCACCTAAAATTAAAATCAAAAAGAAAAAAGATACTAACCCTAACCTATTCCCTTTAAGAGAAGTATCAACCCTTAATTCTGTGAAGAATGAGTTAGTAACTGTTAGGCACCACATACTATTTACCATTCAGGAAATGGGAGGATTTAAGTATAACATTCCTTCTTTTTAGGAGGAGCCTATAGCTGTGATAAAAATTCTAGAGAAGATATGCAGACAATTTGATCCAACCTGGATTGATTTTGAATATCTCCTAGATGAATTACTAACTAAAGGGGAAAAGAATAAAATTATCAAGCTTACCAATGAGGAGGGGGTATGCCTCAGGCCTCAAGGCTCACTGGCCCAAGAATGATCCTTTTGGGGACTTTAATGATGAAATGAACTATGCAAGATTGTGCCAAGTTTGGGAGGCAATTCTTATGCATTGAGAGCTTGTTCAGATAGACCTGGTACCTGGGCAAAATTTGAAAAGCTTAAGCAGAAAATAGGAGAAAATCCTTCACACTTTATGCACAAACTTATCAAACTAGGAGGAAGATACATAGACATTAACTTAACAAGAGAAATCAATATTAGATAACTGAGAAAGCAGTTTGTAAAGAATTGTTGAAATGTAGTCAAGAACTATTTCAAAACCAGTTGCCCTAACTGGATGAATATGGGACTTAAAGAACTAAGGAGAGTGGCAGTTAATGTTTATAATGGATATGAAATGAAAGATGCCAATGATAGTGATTTAGTGGATGCATTAAGAAAGGAGACAAAAGCATTAAAGGGAAAAATTGATAAACTTGAAAAATGCGATACAAGTTCTGGAGTAGCTATTGCTCCTATGTGAGACTATACAACCCAAAGAGAATATACAAGCCAGAGGCCAATGTGATACTTGTGTGGAAAAAGTGGACAACTGATGATAAATTGCAGGTGCTGGAATCAAATATTCATCAATTTTAGAAATAATGGTGGGATCTTTAGGAATAACTATTCTAGAAACAATAATTATTCTAGAAAGAATAATAACAACAGAAACAATTTCCAAAGCTGGGAATGATAGAAACATTAACCAAACTGAGGTAAATGACTTGTTACAATATAACCACAATGGGACATGTCCACATAATAGCCAAATTGTAACTCCTCCTCAACGAGAGGAATCTCAGAGGACTACACTTTATGAAGGTTTGCCAGAAAAGAAAGGACTCTAGAATCAAATAGTGAAACATTTGATTTTCCAGACCCAGATATAATTTCACCAGTTATCCCAACCCATGTTTCCCTAGATAGCTATGAACCACATTGTAATATGGTTCTTTGCTACAAATGTTGTCAAAAATGTTAACATTATTAATATTTGTATTTAACACTAATTTCTAGAATTTTATTTTATGGTCTAGGAAGTATAGGTGAAATGTAAAGACTCTTACAGGTGATACAGTTTATATAAAACACTTTTAGCGAACAGAAGCAATTCAGCCTGCCTAGGAAAGTCCATTCCAGATATCTGCCATCAAAAATTATTAGCTGCATACATCAGGGTCAAGACTACAGATACAACTGGGCACTCTTTTTAAGGACATTGAAATTCAAGAAGAAGACTACAAATCAACAATTGGACAATATTTACAAAAACACTGGATTACTACAAGGACTACTAAAAATGGACATTTTTTAAGGATATTGAACTTTGTGTTTAAATAAATGTTTCTCATACATTGTTATAAGGAAGATAGGGCTAGAGAAAGTTTGCAGAGGCATGAGACCAACAGGGGAGAATTCTGGAATGCTGGAAAAGAGGGTTGAGTGAAAAAGCTCAAAAGCTGTTAGTCTCCCAGGGTCTTGTGGATTACAAGCATCTAGGAGGCTTTTTGCTGGCACCTACCCTGTAGGTTACCTTTACCTGTTCTTCCTTTTGATTCCTGTGTTTCCTGTGAAGAAGATCCTTGAAGTGAAGCTAACCTGACTCACCATCTAGTCAACATCAGGTGTCAGTGAGTGGGAGATCTGAGTCTGTTTGGACTTGGGATCTTGTCCCTGGGCCCTGCCAAGCTTGCCACAGACTGGTAACTTAATACCATCTAAGGGAGTTTTAGTACAGCTTAGCAAGATCAGGGACTGGGGATTTGCTAGAAAGTTAGGAGAGTAGTAGTGTAGAAAAAACTCTCAGAAGGCTCTTCTTGAGAAGACATTTAGATCTTTGGGACTCTTAGTTAGATAAAACTGGTTTAGTGTTATCCAAATCCCTTCTAACCTTTCCCTTTTATTAAATTTTTTTATTTATTGTTTGATTGGCCTATGTGTGTAATCTCAGACCAGGCTCTGCCTTGATTGGGTTCTATTGGCCTTCCAAATGCACAGTTAACATCCTGATATTGGCCCTAGTGAACCCATCTAATTGTATCCCCAAAACCCACCTCCCTTGGACAACATAAAAGTTTGAAATGGAATGTAATGGATAAGTGTATAATTTATTTTATGTTATTTTATTGTGATATTTTTATATATTATGTTATAGGATTTATTAGTTATATCTAGAAGTAATTATAATATTACTACTTATATAGGATTAAAAATTATAGATATAATATACTTTTATAGAAAAAGTTAAAATTAAATGATAAGTAAATAGTAAAGTGTTATAACTTTTGAACAAGATCTATCTCAGGGGGATATGTTAGATGTATAATATATTAGATGCATATATTTATGATGTATAATATTAGACATATATTAAATGTTTATAATGCATACATAGCATGGGATCTACAAAAAGTCATAATAAATGTTTGTGGTTAAATTAGTGAATGAGAGCAATTAAGTAATTTAAGCAAAGGAAACACAAATATTAAGCAATGTACACCTACTAAAATCTAGATTCTCTAACTCCAAAAGCAAAGTTCTTAAAACTTATTTGATGTATATTCAACTAGAACCCATGTCTTCTGATTGCTATCCCAGTATTCTAGTGACAGAGATTTATATAGTTATTAAAGATTTGAAGAATTCCTTAAATAACTTATTTTACTTTGTCAAATATCTTGAACTAGGGTTTTTAGTTATAGAACACTATTACAAAGTTATTATAATAGACCAAAATTGTTTACTAATTTTTGTAAAGAGTACTTTTATGGTTTAAAAAGGGCAAATAATTAACTAAACTAATAGTGAACTTCTCTTGAATTTAGGTAGTTTGGCCCCTGGCCAGATGACTCACTACATTGTTGATATCTTATTGGAAACTTTTTTTCATCATGGTAGAATTTATCAGAGTTTAAACTGCATGACATAGCCTTTGAGAGGCAAGGGTAACCTCTCTGGTACAAGCAGGAAACAGAAAAGAGCTTTCCTTTTCATAAAAGCACTAAATAAAATGAGCATTTCTATTTCCATTAAAGTTTATAAAATATTTTACATTTGTTATCCAATTTGATACTCACAATGTTCCTTTGAGGCAGATATCATTGTTCCAGTTTTACAGATGAGGAAATTGAGATTGAGAGAGGTGAATTTACCAGAGGTTATATGGCTAAATAAGCGTCTGAGGCAATATTTCCTGAAAAAAGTCCAACACTATTACATCGTAGTACCCAAATTATTAAACTTAGGTAGGAGATCCTTGGGCTGCAGACTTGGATTATTTCTTAAATTGTTGTTTATGCATGTATACATACATTTATACATACACACACACACACATATATATATATATATAGTATATACAAGCATGCATGATATAAATATCACAATACATAACTTTTACTTACATTTTAATGTTTTGAGGACCTATAATTTTATCAGGGAGCACTCCCTTCACTGAGCCATATTAAATCTTCTCTGTAACTTAGTGACTAAACTCTAAGAATTTATGTGGTTGAAAATTCATCAATACAAGTCAAAGTTGGGTTCATTATTTATCAGTATAAGTGATTTTTAAATGTATGCTAGGCTTTGTTCCCCTTGAAAAATGACTCACAAAGTTTTATATATAATTTGGTTATCCTAGTGTCTTAAAGATTTAGATTATCTGCTATTTGATGTTTTAACTGATATGAGTTCTGCCTTCATTCCTGGTGTTACTATAATGACCAAAGTTGGATATAGGACAATAGATGTGTTGTTTGATTTTGGACCTTGTATAACTCTCTACAAGGATTTTTAATGTGACAATTATTTGACATACTGTATGACTTCTGGCAGAATAAAATCCATTAAAACAAGATAAAATTTAAAAAATAAAGTAAGCAGGTGCACATTATGAATAATAGAGCAGGCTCAGGAGTGTTCCTGTGACCGTCTCTATGGCAATAGTAGTTTTCAAGAGGAAAATCTGGCAGCAGTTAGTTATCACTGTCAAGTTGGTTAATAGTGGCAGGGTGACATCGATCCACATGGACAACTTCATTCATGTCTACAATCAAAATTCTAATCACTTTGCTGATTCCTCTACTGCCTAACAGGTAGTGAATGACAGCCATTTAAAAATGCTGCCTTCTAAAGTAAACAATGTGAAGCTAGAGTGAGTACTGAATGAGCAAGCCCAATACAAAATGTTCTCAACATTCAATAATTCAATCCAAGAGTCTTAGAGTACACTCCTTATGGGTAAGGTAGTTATTGGCAATAGGCAATAGAGGCTATTCAAAGAGAAAACACAACCATACCTTATAAGTCTAAAAGGCTTTGCAATTTATTGTAAAGAAAACTTTCATTAAAGAAATCACATGAGGTAGGCAATATGACTATTATTATCCCTATGTTATGAATGAAACAACCAAGGCTAATGGTCCTGAAGTTCTTTTGCCCAAGGTTCTATATGGCTAGCATCTCAACATTTTGAAGGGAAAGAATCATTTTTGGTTCATATTCTCAATGTTTTGCCCATATTTTGGAGGAAGGTTGGGACCAGACCTCATTTCGTTGATTTCATTGTTATAGAAAAACTGTACTAATGTCCAACATACAAGTGTCACCTACTCTTCAAATATAGCATTATATAGATAATTAGGTGAGATGCCGAGAGGTGAAGTAATTTTCCCAGGGTCATACAGGCAGGTATATCAGAGGCAAGACTTAAACTCATGACTTCCTAATTCCAGAGAATGGACTTTTACCCAGTATACCATGCTCCCTCTAAATTTGATCACAATAGAAACTTAATAAATGTTTTTTGGTCATTAGTTGTTTACCATTATAGACTCATCAGTGTTTGTGCCTGGGATCTTCTTGGTCATATATGTTGGTATCCCAGAAGTATAAGTTAGAACTGTATAATAAAGTTCAAGCTTGTTACCTGAAAATTAAAAAAAAAATATGATCCTCATATTTCTGATTAGATGTAGAATGAAGAAAAAAATTAAAACAAAAAACAGGATCATTCATTGAATGAGTCACTAATTCTTGTGTTTCTCTTTTTCCATGCCTTAGGGTGCCAATTTTTAATGGAAAAATATTTGGTTGAATTGTATTAGTAAATTGGTATTAATAAATAGTAGAAGAGGAATTTGAACCCAGATAGTTTGATGTCTAATAATTTCTTGCTCTCATTTGCAGCTAGCAACCTGGTTGACTGTGTAGGTGTTGTCCTCTTTATACTTTACTCTAAAAGGGCCAAAATGGAATCACTGGTGAAGTCTTTTGACTCATATATAAATTGAATTTAAGTAGGCAGAGTTGCATAAAGTTGTGGGCTTCACTCTCTTGTTCAGAGTCATTGAAGTCCAGTTTCAAGACAAAAGTCAAGACAACAGGTGATCACTCCAGATTCAGTGGTTGACCTTGGCTTCTTCAATGTCTAAACAAGTTCTAAGCATCCCGCAATGTCTGCTTCCTACTTATTTGCCTCTTCCAGGAAGGGAAATTTTCACATCCTTGGGGTAGACACCTATCTAACTCACCAACCAGGTTTGACGTCCATGCATTACTTTCAAATTGGTTTAGTCATATTCTGGGATAGTTTATAGAGATGTGGCCATGGAACATGCTACAGTTTCTTGGAGCTACAGAGGAGAGCTGGGTGGCAGGTGAACATCAAATGATAAAAGCATCCCTGAAAGGGGCTCAGGAAACCATCACTCCAAGGATATTAATCTTTCCTGAACACCCTGGACAACCCTAACAATCTAGTAATTCTCCTAGGCCATTTGATGCCTGTTTATCAAATCCTTGGCATTCCCTTCTCCCTAAGAATGAAGAATATTGAATTAAGTATTAAGAGATCTAATTTAGAATTTCAAAGTGAGGTTTTAGAATTTGGAACACCTTGAAGTCATTTTTCCTGGTTGAATTCTTTTCCTCTCTTTAGATTTGTTCATATAATTCCTTTGTTTCCTTTGATCTCAGAAATTGAAATAACCATGTACATTCTGAAAGCATCTTATGTATTCTGCCAAATAGAACCCACCTTTCAGGTGCCACCAAGCTGAAGCCATTGTCTAAAAAAGTTTGCTCATATCAATTCTCACCTAAAACCTGCTTGGCAATCCATACTACTTTCCTAGAAATATAAGGCAGAAGTTAATGCTCCATTCCATTGAATGGACAGAACAGATACTTTGTGTATCATTTATAAGCTATTGAAGAAAAAAATCATGATTGTTTATTGAATGAATTCATAATTCTGATAGCTTGTTTTTCTAAGTTCTCAGAGTACTATTTTATGGTAGTGATAATTTTTGCTTGTATGAAGTAGTGTACAGTCTCTAGAACATTTTTTAGCAAAAAAGATAAGATTTTTAAATGATCTGAAAAGATTAAAAAAAGACATATGAGAGTGTAATGTGTGTGTATGTGTTTATGTGTGTATTTGATGGACCTCTTAATTTTTTTAGTATGGAGAATACCCAGTGTAGAAATTTATTGCACCAAAACAGATAACTCTCATGTAAAATATTATCTTAGAAATTGATAAATTGATTAATTATTATTTGTTCAAGCATAATGATAATAAGTCAGCAGCCTGAGTTCAGGCTTCCTCCTGCCCAGATTGTTCCTATATCCTAGATGATTCTTATAGTAAATAAAGATAAGCTGGGCCAAATACAGGATATATTAAATTCATAACTAAAAATATTTTGAAAAAACCCTTTAAGAGCCTGCAATAACTAACTAAATAAATGATGCTAATTATTTATTAAATTGTTTACATAATCATAATTATATAATTAATATGAAATGTAATAAATATAATAAAATTAATATATAAATATATAATATAAATATAATACAACATACTAAAATAAATGAATGATAAATTAAAAAAAATAAAGAAAGAAAAGATGCTCCCCAAACAAAACAAATGGTAAAATACTGATAGAATAGTACTCCAGGTTGATTTTTCCAGGACCCTTAACTATGGTCATAGTACACTAATGAATTCCAATAGTTTAGCTAATCCTTGTGTTTATACTCTTTTAATCACAAATGATAAATCTACTTTCCCTAAATTTTAAACTAACAGAATATTGCTTGAAAGTAACGAGCACCAGAAATTTACTAGCTGTTTTATAAAGCAGGACATCCTTTTATATATCATAATACTATTTCCTTCAAATCCCTCCTGTTCTTTCAGTATAGATTTTAGGGAATAATTTCATTTTTATCCTTTAGAATGTTGCAAACTTGGATTAATTCTTTACTTTTCTTATTTAGGTAGTCCTCTCTCTCTCTCTCTCTCTCTCTCTCTCTCTCTCTCCCCCCTTATCCTTCTTTCTTTCATTATTGCCTTTCAGAGACTTAGTTTTCTCATTTATAAAATAAAAATAAAAAGACATGGACTATCTCACAGGACTCTTATTGGGAATATACTTTTCAAACTGTAAAGGGACAGGGACTGAATCTATAATTTAATCAATGAAGGAAACTCCTCATTGAAGAAACTTCCTCTACCAAGGCAGCTTGGCTTCTTCATTGGCATGCATAGTCCTCTGCTAAAGTACAGGGATGAAGACAACCTGGTGGAGAAGGGACACAGAACAACCTAATCTCTATCCAGTTATCCTCCTGAAAATTATGATATAATATATTAATTTTGTAGCAGCATAACACCCATAAAGATAGAATAAAATAATTTTCCACCCAAAAATCTTAGAAAATCAGCACAAAAGATCTAGTAAAACACAGTATAAATGGAGTGCAGCCCACTAAGGCTGGCCTCACTGGAGCAATGCATGTTGGGCACAGCATAATCAGCAACAACTACTCAAGCTCTCAGCTATAGATGGTAAAGAGGGATGAATAACTAATCAGAAGGAGATTAAAGGGGCCCTTTTGCTGGCTATGATTGCAATTGTTGTTTTGGCCATATGCAGGAAAGAACTTTGTAAAAAGTGAAATTGGTCAAATAGAAAAGGAGGTACAAAAGCTCAATCAAGAAAGTTGTATCTTAAAAGTTAGTACTGGGAAAATTGAAGCTAATGAGTCCTTGAGACATCAAGAAACAATCAAAGTCAAAAGAATGAAAAAAACAGAAGAAAATATGAAATATTTCATTGGGGAAAAACATCTGATCTGGAAAATAAATCCAGGAGAGATCATCTAAGGACTATTGGACTATCTGAAAGCAATGATTGAAAAAACAGATTAGAAATCATCTTTCAAGAAATTATTAAGGAAAATTGCCTTGATATTCTAGAACAAAGGTACAGAATAGAAATTGAAAGAATTCATTTAAAGTGTTGTTAAAGCTATACCAAAACAATAACTCCCAAGAATATTATAGCCAAATTCCAGAACTCTCAGGTCAAGGAGAAAATATTACAATCCACCAAAAAGAATAAATTCTAATACTATGGAGCCCTAGTCAGTATAACACAAGATTTAGAGCTTCTACATTAAAGAACTGGCTGGTCTGGAATATGATATTTCAGACAGCAAAGGAGCTAGGTCTTCAACCAAGAATCACTTACTTAGCAAAACTGAGCACCATCCTTCAGAGGAAAAATGGGCATTCAATGAAATAGAGGATTTTCTAACATTCCTGATGAAAAGCCCAGTGGTGAATGGAAAATTTGACTCTTGAAGACAAGATTCAAAAGAAATCATAAAAAAGGTAATCAATATTAAACTGTTTATATACCTAGATGGGAAGATGATTCTAATGATACCTAAGAACTTTGTAATTTTTAGGGAAATTAGGAGAAAATATATATGCAAAAGGCAAGGTTGTGTGTATTTAAAATGATGGGATGATATGAAAAATAAAATTAAATCATGAAAAGAGAAATGCATTGGGAGAAGAAAAAGGGAGAATAGAATGGGAGTTAATTATTACAAATAAGAGATGAAAGAGCTTTTGTCATGGAGAGGGAAATGGGGAGGTAGGAAAGTGGCATGTGGCCCTTTCTCTAATCGGAATTGGCTCAAGGAGGGAAAAACACAATCAATTGGGTATAGAAACCTATTTTACCAACTGGGGAAGGTAATGATGAGAAATTAAATAGAGAAATAATATGGAGAGCAATGGACAGTAATCATAATGGTAAAATATTTTACAAGTTTCTTTAATAAAGGCCTCATTTCTCAAATATGTATAGAAATTGTCATAATATGAATATATAATAATACAAGCCATTCTCCAATTGATAAATGCTCAAAAGACATGAACGGACAATTTCGGACAAAATAATTAAAGCTTTCTATAGTCATGGAAAAATACTCTAAAGCACTATTAATTAGAGAAATTCAAATTGAAACTACTCTGAGGTACCACTCCACATCTAGCAGATTGAAAATTTTGACAGAAAAGGAAAATGACAAAACTTAGAAGGGATGTGGGAAAATTGAAACACTAATGTACTGTTGGGGAATTGTGAAATAATTCAATCATTCTGGAGAGGAGTTTGATCCTGAGCTAAAAAGACTATAAAAGAGTACATACTCTTTGATCCAGTAATATCATTGCAAGGTTTATATCCACAAAAGATAAATAAAACCAGGAAGGATGTATATGTACAAAAGTATTTAAAGCAGTTCTTTTTGTAGGGTCAAAGAATTAGAAAGTGAGGAAATAAACATCAATTGTAGAATGACTGGGTAAAGTATAATATTTGATTTTAATGGAATACTATAAGAAATGATGAGCAGAAGGATCTAAGGAAAGACAATACAAATTGAATCAGAGTGATATAAGCAGAACCAGAAGAACATTGTACACATTGTCAGGGATACTGTACAATGAAGGACTGTTAATAATCTAGCTCAGCAATTCTCAGCAATACAATGATCTAAAAAATCCCAAAAGAATCATGATTTTTAAAAAATGCCATCTACTTTCAGAGAAAGAACTGATGGAGTCTGAATCCAGACCAAAGAAATTTTTTTAACTTTCTTAATTTTTTTGTTCCAGTTCCCATCCACAAAGGGATGAATATAGAAAAAGTTTACATGATCATAAAGGTAAAATCTATGTGATATTGCTTGCTTTCTCAGCTGGTTAGGGTAGCAATGGATAGGGGAGAGAACAGGAGAGGGAAAAAATTCAAGACAATCTTTGAAAAATGTTGGAAACTGTTTTTACATGTAATTGCAGAAAAATAGAAAGGAAATAAAAAAAGAAATCTGGAGTTTTAGAGAGTTTCTTAGAGCTCTAGGATATTAAGCGATTGGCTAAATAATACAGCTATTATGTGTCATACATGAATTGAACTTTTATTCTTCTAATATTTTTTCCATTTGATTTATTCTCCCTTCATATTTTAACATAATTTAATCCAAAATTAATTGCTGTTGACGGAACAGTGGATGCTAAATAGTTATATTTTATTTTTCATTTACTAAATTTACAAAATAATGTACACTTAAAACTTTCTTTTCTTGTAACCTTTTAATTTAATATATTTAATTTATGGTATATATACAATATGCATTACTTATATATAATTTATTTGTAATTTATATTTAATTTAATATACTTAATTGGATTTTTGTTTTAAAGAGTTTAAGCATCTCTTTTTTCAAAATAGAAATAGCTTGTATATAGATTAACATAAAATTAAATAGTTTTGGCCTGATAAATCTGAATCCCTGAGCATAGTATTTTTATTAATTATCATATCATTAATATATTTAATCAATCTGATAATTAATATAATATTACTATTATTAATAATTTTCTTCAATAACAGACTGTCAAAGTACATTGCTCAAGGAAAGGTTAGCTTTGGCTGACATCATGAATTCTTCAAGATCATACAACCTTTAAAAAGATCTTAGTCTAAATGCAACCACACAATGATTAACTTGTTAGGGACACAATGGTCAAAACAAAAATATCAATGGAACCAATATGTGGCCTTCCCTAATCAACATACATTTCTACCAGGAATAATCTTACCAGCTTTATATCCTGCTTGCTGATAACTGGGAATGAGCTGTGCTTGCCTATTGGCTTCTGTTTTGGAGTATTTAAGGATGAAAAGACTTCAAACACAACTAACATGTCTTTTGGTCAAGAGAATCTAAGAATACCTAACCACTGAGCTTAGAAGAAACAATTGTGAGATATTCTAATTGGTTGCCTAAACCTTCAATAAGGTAATACAATTTGGCTGAGAAATCTGAATATTTATGGGGCACACAATTTGCACACTGATGAAAAATTACTGTACACTAAGTTGAGGAGAGATCAGTTTAATTTGCTTCTTTACAAAATATTTCTATGCTCTTGTGGAGGGAATCTGCAAAGACAATCCACTCTATATACTTGTATGCCTATTTAGGTGAGTTAGTTTAAATCCCTAATAGTCAGGAGAAACCTATAGAAACTCAATTCAATGGATTCTAAGCAAAAGAGATGACCTGTCATCTACACAGTGACTGTCTAATCTAGACATGAGCACAGGAACTGACATTTTGAGTAAAAAAGACTGAGTGCTATATATAACATAATGAATTCAAATAATGGTAGAGAATTGAACCGAGAAGCAAAATGTTTTCTGAAAAGTACTTCATAGTACCAATATACCTCACAGAATGCAATAGCACAGCTAGTAAGCTTGGGTAACTACATGCTCAAATTAGGGATACAAAACTATAGTTCTTTTTAAAAAAAAATTTAAGACTATAGTTCTTTTTTTTTTTAAACCCTTGTACTTCGGTGTATTGTCTCATAGGTGGAAGATTGGTAAGGGTGGGCAATGGGGGTCAAGTGACTTGCCCAGGGTCACACAGCTGGGAAGTGCCTGAGGCCGGGTTTGAACCTAGGACCTCCTGTCTCTAGGCCTGACTCTCACTCCACTGAGCTACCCAGCTGCCCCTAAGACTATAGTTCTAATGAGGATTATGAGAAGCCCATACCTTCAACTAGCTCAGAGATAGAGTCATGCAGTTTAGTAATTCACAGAAAAACAAAGACTACTCAACTAATACCCATATTTGCATAACAAGTTCCAGAGGAATATGTAACCAGATGATAATTTCATGTTTATCCATGTAGTATGTATCATGATATAATTGCATATGTTCATTGATGCATGTATTTATGATTGTTTCTATTTTATTATTTGTTTATTTTAAAATTTTTATTGCCATGCAAAACACATTTCCACATTGTTTTAAGAACAAAGACTTACATAACCAAACCCCAAAATAAACCCAAAAATACACTGATCAGAAAGATGAATACAACAGTTCTTTCAGTAAAAGGGGATAGCATTCCCTGTCATCAATCTTTCAGGCTTGTCCCAGATCAATGCATTGCTTGGGGTAGCCAAATTTTCACAGATAATCATCATCCAATATTGCTGTTATTGTGTACAAGTTTCTCCCATTTCCCCTTATTTCACTTTATATCAGTTCCCACAGAATTTTTCAGCTTTTTCTGAAATCATCTCACTTATCATTTCTTATAGTACAATAGCATTCTATTATTAAAAAATACTATAATTTGTTCAGCCATTCCCCAATTGATGGACAACCACTCAATTTCAAATTCTTTGCCACTGCAAAAAAGAGCTGCTATAAATATTTCTTTTTTGCAAGAAGGTCCTTTCCCCTTTTTATCATCACTTTGGGATACAGACCCAGTAGTGGTATTATGGGATCAAAAATTATGCACAGTTTTATAGCCCTTTCGGTATAGTTTCAAATTGCCCTTCGGAATAATTGGATCAGTTCACAAATCCACCAACAATGCATTAGTGTCCTAATTTCACCACAGCCCCTCCAAAATAAACACTTTTGTGCCATATTGGCTAATCTGATAGATGTGAAGTGGTACCTCAGTGTTGTGTAATTTGAATTTATCTAATCAAGAATTATTTAGAACATTTTTTTCATGTGATTATCCATGGCTTTGATTTCTTCACCTGAAAATTGCTGGTTCCTATCTTTTGGCCTTTTGTCAGTTGGGGAGTGGCTTGTATTATGAATTTGACTAAATTCTTTATAAATTAAAGAAATTAGACCTTTATCAGATGAATTTGACTAAATTCTTTATAAATTAAAGAAATTAGACCTTTATCAGAGACATATGTTAAAAAAGGTTTCCCATTTTCTCCTTTACCTTCTAATTTTGGTTAGACTAGTTTTGTTTGTATGAACCCATTTTAATTTAATATAATAAAAATTATTCATTTTACATCTTATAATACTCTCTATCTCTTGTTTGCTCATAAATTCTTCCATTTTTCAAAGTCTTGACAGATAAAATATTGTGTTCCCCTAATTCAGTTATGATATCACTTTTTATATTTAAGTCATATATACATTTTGACAATATCTTGGTATAGGTTGTGAGATATCAGTCTATACCTACCTTAGGCCATACTGTTTTCCAATTATCCAAGTAGTTTTTTTAATTTTTTAATTTTTAAAAATTGCTTTATTTATATGATTAAATAATTTAGAATATTTTTCAATGGTTACATGATACATGTTCTTTCCCTTCCCTCCTCCCATTCCTTCCCATAGTCAATGAGCAATTTCACTGGGTTTTACATGTGTTTTACATCAAGACCTATGTCCTTATTATTAATATTTGCAATAGAGTAATCATTTAGAGTCAACATACTCAGTCATATACCCATTGAATGATGGGATCAAGCAATTGTTTTTCTTCTCTGTTTCTACTTCCACAGATCTTTCTCTGGATGTGGATAGCATTCTTTCTCATCAGTCCCTTAAAATTGTCCAGGATCATTGCACTGCTGCTAGTAGAGAAGTCAATTACATTTGATTGTGCCACAGTGTATCCATCTCTGTGTATAATGTTCTCCTGGTTCTGCTCCTTTCACTCTGCCTCACTTCCTGAAGGTTATTCCAGTTCACATGGAATTCCTCCATTTTATTATTCTTTTTAGCACAATAACATTCCATCACCAACAGATATCACAATAAGTTCAACCATTCCCTATTCAATGAACATCCCCTCATTTTCCAATTTTTTTCCACCAAAAAGGGAGCAGCTATAAGTAGTTTTATACATTTTTTTCTTATTATATATTTGGGGTATAAATTCAACAGTGGTATGGCTGGATCAAAGGGTAGGCAGTCTTTTAGAGCCCTTTGAATGTAGTTCCATTTTGCCACTCAAAAAGGTTGGATCAATTTACAACTCTACCAGCAAATCATTAGTGTCCCAATTTTGCCACATTCCCTCCAACATTTATATGTTCCTTTGCTGTCATATTGGCCAATCTGCTAGGTGTGAGGCAGTACCTCAGAGTTGTTTTGATTTGCATCCTCTAATTATAAGAGATTTAGAACACTTTTTCATGTGCTTATTGATAGTTTTGATGATTTCTTTATCTGAAAACTGCCTATTCATGACCCTTGCCCATTTATCATTTGAGGAATGGCCTGATTCTTTATATAATTGATTTAACCCCTCATAAATTTGAGAAATTAGACCTTTGTCAGAGGTTTCTGTTATAATTTTTTTTTCTAATTTGTTGTTTTCCTTCAAATTTTGGTTGTACACATTCTGAATTTATCTTGGAATACATTGTGAGATGTTGATCTAAACATAATCTTTCCCATACTCTTTTACAATTTTCCCAGCAGTTTTTCTCAAATAGTGGGGTTTTGTATGAAAAGCTGGGATCTTTGGGTTTATCATACACTATCTAGTTGAGGTCATTTACCCCAAGTCTATTCTACTGATCCTCCCTTCTGTCTCTTAGCCAGTACCATATTTTTTGATGACCACTGCTTAATAGTACAGTTTAAGATCTGGTACTGGTAGGCCCCAAACCTTTACATTTTTTTAAACTAATTCTATAAGAAATCAAATTTTTAGTTTTTATGCTAATATGAAAGTTCTAAAGTAATATTGTGGTCACTGATTTAAAAATATTAGTTTAAGACAAAATGACTTTTAGCAGCTTTATTTACAAAGAGGTGGAAAGAGTGAAAGTGGAAAAATGTACCTAAATGGACAGATTTTAATAACCCTACCAGTCCTTCTCCAGTGAATTGAGGCTCAGCCCCACAGGGGCTACGGCATTTCCCTTGTCCTCACGTGGATTTCCTGGTTATCTTCAAGCCAGAAGTCCAGTGATGTCTTCAGCTAGAATTCTACCAATGCAGCATCCTCCAGGAAAGGAAGGCCCCTCCAGAACCATTCTCTCCAGAAGCCAGAAAAGGAAAGTCAGCTACTTACCGAGCAAGATGATGTAGGATCCAGGGAAAGACTCTCCTCCTTCAGTCAAGCTTACCAATGCAGAGTGTCCAAAGATGAACTTCAAAGAAGTCCAAAAGAGAAGTCCCTTGGACAGGAAGTTCAGTACTTTTTATAGTTCTTTTTCTATGCGCTTTTTGTCCCTTCCTCACTTTACTGGAACCCATAGCAGTCTTTCAATTTGCCTTGCACTTCCCCAGGAGGGTGTCAGTAGCCTTTGGACTTGTGAGTTTACTCTAGTAAAAGACTCATTAATTCTCTTACTTAGTGTTAAGTAGGTATGCTTTGAGTTCTTGATTTGTTTAGCTAGAAATAGGCAAGGAAAGAGTTAATCCTATCTTCACAGTTCTCTTGATATTCTTGATTTTTTGTTCTTCCAAATAAATGTTGTTATAATTTTTTTTCTAATTCAATAAAAATGTTTCTTGGTTGTTTGATAGGTATGGCACTGAATAGGTCAACTAATTTGGGTAGGATTGTCATTTTTATTATAGTCACTCATTCTACACATAAGCAAAAAATATTTTTCAATTATTTACATCTAGTTTTAATTGTGTTGAAAGTGTTTTGTAGTTTTCATAAAATTCATCTTTTCCTCAGGAATGCTTGGAAATCTTCTGTTTTATTGAATGATCATTCTTTCCCCTGAAAGTATATACTCAGTTTTGTTTGATAGGTGTCTCCATAAACATTCTCTATTATTAGGTATTTTATTTTTACTTGTTTAATCATTTTCTCAGTCTTTTTCTTAACTTTCAGTTTTATTTTAAAAGTAGACTCTATTCTCTGAGAGCATAGTATACCCTCTTAAACTACAGTTCTTCCTTGATGCTACCCTTTTCCTTATTTCTGGGTTTCTGCAAGTTTCAGTTCTTCCAAGACAGTATGATAGTTTGTGGACTGGGAGCTCTAAGAACCTCCCACTGCTTATTCAATCACCCCCTGAGACTTCTGATAGTTGAAATTCTAGCCTCAGGCTTGGATGTAGACTTTTGATCTCACTCTGGACTTAATCAGGTCACTTAGGCAGAAAAAGCAAACTGTCCTCCCCTGGGGCTCTGACTTGAGCATTGGCAAGAGTCAGCCAGGCTCTCTCAAGCTAGCACCTCAGGCACTGCCTTTCCAGGGATTGTGGACCTAGCTCTGGGTCCCCCAACTATCCCAAACTGGGATTTAGTTACTCACCAAAAGCCTGGACTGCAATTTCTAAACTCTCTCTGGGCCCACACAGGTCAGGCTACACAGCATAGACTACCCAGGGCTAGAATTCCAGTCTTCACCAAAGGTTTAAGGAATTTTAACAGTTGTGTATTGACTTGGACCACTATTCGCCCAGACAGGGTCTTATGGTCTGGATGTTAGCTTTGGCCTGGGTTCAGAACTGAGAACAGTAGAGTTGTGTGTGTTGTTTTGGGGGTTGCTGTTGGCTTGCTCCTTACCCCTTGCTGTAGCTTCCTGCTAGCAGTATCCCAGATGTTCTCTGACTACCTTTCAATTTGTTCTCTTTACAAAAGTTGCTTTACTTTGTCTTCTTGTTGGTTTTTTCACTCCTGTATTTGTTTTGTAGCATTATTTTAAGATTGGTCAGAGAGGATTCTCATGGTAGTTTCAAGCTACCCTACTTTTATTCTGTGATCTTGGCTCCACCTCATTGAAACCTATTTATGTTTATTTGCTAATTTTTGTACTAACATCTTTTATTATAGTTACACTAGCCTGCTAATTATGAATTATTTTGCTTTTTTCTTTTTGTTTGTATAGAATTTTTTATGTTTTATTATTTTGTAGACCTAGTGTTATTATTAACGCCTTATTTTTATTTTCTGATATGTGTATTTACTTGTGCAATATGGATAAGTGTGCATTACTATGGTATATAAATATCTAAAAGGCCAATTAGGTTGCACAATGGGTAGAGCACAGGGCATGGTCAGGAAGACTCCTTTTCCTCAGTTTGAATCTGGTTTTAGACACTTACTAGCTGTGTGGCCCTAGGAAAGTCACTTCACACTGCTTCAGTTTTCTTCATCTGTAAAATTAGATGGAGAAGTAAATGGCAAACCATTCTGATACTATTAAAAAATGATTAAATAGCAATGATACATATCTTATGTATTGCATATAATACTGATTTTGTAGTCTCTAAAGCAGCCCGTCAGTGGATACTTTGCATTGTTCTACAATTAAACTATTTATTATTGATGTCTACTTGCTTTGAATAAGGTGATTATGTGGGCTTTTGGGTTAGCCATATTTGTTTTATTTTCAAGAACTGATCTGTGTTTTGATGCTATACTGACTTATTTCTGATAACCTTTAACATTGCCAATCACTTTTTATTCTTGATATTCTCTTCTCCATAGATGTTTAGGATACCATTCTCTCTTGGTTTTCCTCCACTCTATCTGACTTCCCCTTCTTCTGTTTGTTTTGCTGTATCTTCTTCAAGATCATTCCTTCTAACTATAGACATTCTTCAAAATTCTATCCCAGCTAATCTTCTGTTCTCCCTTTATACTACTTCACTTGATACTCTTATCCATTCCCATGAATTCAGTTACCATCTCTATGTTAATCCATCCTCCATTCAGTCACTAACATGATTTTCCTAAAGTACAGAGCTTTATAAAGTATATCACCTTGATAAAGTATATCACCTCCTACTCAGCGAATTCTAGTGGTTCCCTATTGTCTCCAGAAGCAAATACAAAATGTTTTGATTGGTATTCAAAGTCCTTCATCAATTAAACCTCTCCTACCTTTCTAGTCTTTTTATACATTTTTCTTCCACATGTACTCTTCTATGTAGCAACACTGGCCCACTGGTTTCCATGAATAAGATACTCTCTTTTCTGGAATGATCTCACTCTTCAACTCCAATTATAAGCCTTCCTGATTTTCATTAACCCCAAATAAAATCTCACCTTCTACAGGAGTCTTTCTCCACCTTCTTATTGAGTGCCTTTGTTAATTATTTCCTATTCATCATATCTGTCTATCTATCTATTTGCATATTATTTCTCCTATTAAATTGTAATGTCCTTGGGAGCAGCCTACCTTTTGCCTCTTTTGTATTCCCAATGCTTAGCATGTTGTCTGGCACATAGGAGGCACTTAATAAATATTTGTTGATTAATTGATAAGTGATACACAGCTATCCTAAAACTTATGGAGAAATATAACAGTTTCTCAGATAATCCTATGGATAGAATAAGTATGAAGATTCATTGAGGAATCATGGGATTTGTGGTCTTCATAGCCATGGAAGAATTTGAGGGATAGGATTTTTTTTAAGCTGGGAATGGGAGGAAGAAATTTCTCATGTTGGTGGAAGCTTTGAAATGGTCTGTGAGAGAGTAGAGAAAGGGGAGAGAGGGGATCTGAAATTTGAGCTATGACAGGGAGAAACAACAGTAGCTGTGTAACAATCAGGCCACTGAAGAATTCTGTATGTGTGTTATGGGAGTGGGGATTAAATGTCATGGGTTAGCTTTAGGACAGCCTCTGCTCTATGAAAGAGAGAATTCAAGTTGTAACTGCCAGGTATTCAAGAACTGGAGAATAGAGGTGAAATATTTTAAATCCCTCTCAATGATCTCTGTGACTGTTTGCTGACAAATGACTTCTTTATGATTCTTCTTACAAGATTTTTATCCTAATTTATTTATTCTAATTTTGCTTCATGAAAAAATCCATGACTATATTATACACATTGTATTATATAGTACAGATATACTGTATAATAAATTATGTATATTGATTTATCACTATACTTATTGTATACTCAAGATAAATAGAAAGTAACAGTAGCCAATTTAAATATATTTAGACAGAGAGTTATACCCAAGTCCAGAATAGTCAGGCAATTAATTTAATGTGGGGATTTTGATCTATTATGAATTTGTGATAACTTTTGATTTATAAACTCCTCAAAATAGCAACTAAAAGACTTTGCATGAACCCAAAGGCCATTGCCCCTAGGATAAACTGAGTTTCTTGTCTTTAGGTGGGGATGGCAAGATTTAGGTGAGGCTCCAGACTTCAATCTGAAGAGGAAAGGGTGAAAAGAATGGTGAACAAAGGGACAGATATAATCCTTAGGACCATACGGTTGGAGGAAAAAGATGTAGTTTGGGAGGAACCAGTTTTATTTCTTTCCAGAAGAGAGGTAGAGTAAAAAGAGTGAATGTACAACATGCCAACTTTGATCCACTTTGATACCTTGGATTACCCTTTTCTCGAGGTTTTCCTCTTTGGTGGGTAAGAATGACAACATGTAGACCATAGAGTAAATCCAAGATACAAAACAAATATAAGAAAATTTGGAAAGGACATTACCAGCAGTAGTGAGTTAGAATGGGTTATATAGCAAATGGAATTTATATTGAGTTTTTCAGAAAGTTTTTCAGGAAGGATTCTGAGAGGTAGAGGTAAAAAGAGAGGACATTCTGATTATGGAGGACAACCTATGGAAACAAGTGATAGAATGTGTAATGTAGAGTACCTGGATTTGGAGATGGAATACAACTTTGGTGATTAGGTTAAAAGGAGTGGGATTTGGTCTCAGATGAACTAATCCTCTATCCAGGTTCTTATCACTAGCAATGAATCAATCCGTAAACATTTATTAAGCACCAACCATGTTAAAGGCACTGTATTAAGTGTTGAGGATACAAAAACAGTTGAGTGAACTACATCTTTATTCTTCAGAGGTGAGCAATGAACAGTAAGAGCAGATTGGATGGGGCTTTGGAGGTTTCTGGTAGAATAAGGAATCTTAATATCTCTGGAAGGAAAGAAGAATGCAAACAACCACACAACGACCAGACAAGGACTATAACAACAATGAAGATGGCAAAAAAGAACAAAAATGACAATGAGAGCGGTCAATAGCATCAGGAATAATGTACCCAGAATAATTAACATTGTCAATTCCATCATGGATGGTGGTAGAAGAAGCATCTGTGTGACCAAAAATCAAAGTCATTGAAGTCTAGTAATAAAACCAAAGAAAATATGACTTGTGATAATGACTTAAGATGCAGTCGATGACTTTGGGAGGCAGAATTCAAACTTTCTTCTTTGCATGGAATACCCAAATACAAGGAATACCAAATCCTTACTTTTATGTACCTTGTACATTTACCAGCTCTTTTTACTAATTAAAGGCTTCCATCAAGTACCAATCAGATCAGTTATCTTATTACACTATGCATAAGACCCTTGTTACCTTTAAAAATTTTCAACTCAAGAATTCCACTGCCACATCATTTTCCTTTTTGTGCTCATTCTCTCTTCCATTTGAAACCTGAAGGAGCTGTAACTTCATCCTTAAGTTGTAGACCAGTACATTTCTGTGGTCCTTCTACTTTTGGGTTTCACACAAAATGTGTCCATTGATATAATGTAATTGTGAAAAGATCCTTCATTCAGGAATCCCTAAACTTAGAGTGTGTCAACTATCTGGACAAGCCTCAAGACCTGGAAAAGGAATATCTGAGAAATATCACGACTCTAACTATCCTTATACTTTAAAACAATCTTTAGTCATATGGAAAAAATGCTTCAAACCTCTATTAATTAGAGAAATGCAAATGAAAACAAATCTGAAGTATGACATCACATCTATCAGACTGGTTTATATGACAAAAATGGATAATGATAAATGTTGGAGGGGAAGTGGAAAAGCTGGGATACAATATACTGTTGGTAGAACTGTAAATGGACACACCTATTCTGGAGAGCAATTTGGAACTATGCCCAATGGGCAATCATACTGTGCATGTCCTTTGACTAGGGGGAAAAGTATCTACTTGTGCAAAAGTAGTTATAGAAGTTCATTATTGTGGTAGAAAAGAACTGGAAAATTAAGGCATTTCCATCATTTGGGAAATTATTGAACAAGTTGTGGTATGATTTTAATGAAATACTATTGCATCATAAGAAATGAAGGGCAAGATGATCACAAAACAAACAAATCTGGTAAGACTTATATGAAGTGATTCAAAGTGAAATGAGGAGAACCAGGAGACTGTTAGTAACAGAAATAATGTATGATAACCAATAGTGAATAACAACTAATATCAACAATGCAAGAATCTAGGAAAACTCCAAGGGACTCATGAGGGAAAACTGCTACCATAGAAGGAACAGACAGACTCTGAATGCAGATTGAAGCTTGCCATTCTTCACTATATTTCCTCTATTTTTCTAGTGTAAATGATATGTCTTCTTCCACAAAATGATGAACATGGAAATATATATACATTGTATGATAACACATGCATAACTTATATTGCCTTCTGTCTTAGGGAAGAGAAGGGAATAGAAGGGTAGGGGAAACATGGATGGCAGAATTCTAGAAAATTATTCAAAATTGTATTGATATGTAATCTTGAAAAATAAAAATATAACTTGTTCCATCTTATAGATAAAGAAATTGAAACAAACAGAGAATAAATCACATAGCAAATGTGTGTCTAAGGCCAGATTTGAACTGAAATCTTCTTGACTCCAGACTTAGTTCTCTAATAACTGTGCCATTTGGCTGCCCTTGAACTTGCTGTCAAGGGAACCTTCAACCTTCACACCTTGGACCTTGGACTTTTGCTCTTGCACTGCTTCTTGGAGGACTTGTCCTGGAACTTCTCCTTTGGACTTCACTGTTGGAAGACTTTGTTTTGGGACTTGGAATTCAGTCTTCTCCTTTGGAATTAGTCTTGGGTGGGTGAGTAGCTAGCCTTCCTTTCCTGGCTTCTGGAGAGATTGGTTCTGGAGATTCCTGCTTTGGTTTTGGAGGAGGCTGTATTGGTGGAACTCTAGCTGAAGACACCACCAAACGTTGGGAAGCCCCTGTGGGGCTGAGCCTCACTTCACTGGAGAAGGACTAGTAAGTAGACTTGTTAAAACCTGTCTATTACCTACCTTTTTCCAATTTCACTCTTTCTACCTCTTTGTAAATAAAGCTACTAAAGTCATTTTTGACTTGTTATAATAGCTTTAAATTGTTGTCCACAATATTAATTTAGAACTTACATATTTAACATAAAACATAAATTTAATTTCTTACAGAATACTGCCTCAGACATTTTGTAGCTGTGTAACCCAAGGCAAGTTAATTTCTACGAACTTCAATTTCACTATTATAAAAACGAAACGTTTGGATAGTATGGTCTCTGAGGTCCTTACCAGCTATGAATCTATAAATCTATGATATTATGACCTTATTTTCTCTAGGCTAAACATTTCTAGTTCTTTCAGCTGATCTTTATATAAAATGGCTCAAAATTTCTTCATCATCCTGTTTCCTCTCCTGTGGGATATTCTCCAGTTTATCTAGGTCTCTCTGAAAATGTGGCTCCTGCAACTGAACAACACACTATAGTGTTTGTATTTTTTTTAACTATGGCTGAAAATAGTGGGAGTATCACTTCTTTCTTACTACATCAATTTACTTTCATCATCAGATTGAAATAAGGTTTTACAGTAAAGATTTACTTTTGCAAAATTTGCAAAAAATTTACTTTGAGAAGTAAATTTTAAAAGGTAAATACAGCTAGAGAGGTTATGTTTAAAGTATTTAAAGCAAAACATTACCCAAGCACATAATTACCTTGAATTGATATACTAATGAAAATATTCTAATAAATTTATTCAACCACGAATTTGAAGTATGCCTTCCAGGTAACATTTTCTCAGTTTTTTAAAGGTATATTGAACTTCTCAAGTGTAATACAAACTGATTTTTTTTACAAAGTGTACAATTCCATCTTTTCACTAAAGCAGGTTGGCTTTGACAAAATTAGTCTAAATTTGTGAGGTCTAATGCTTTTCTATTCAAGAAAGGCTAAAAGATAACCATAGTACTTCCATTTATTGAAAGACCACTTACCAGAAATTATAATACAGGAACATACTCAAGCATATTTTAGAAGTCTACTCATTTTGATTTTGCATTGTACAAAATAGCTACTTGGTAAACTTTCTTGAATGAATGAATTCAATTTGCTTTGTTGAGTTTGAGTCTTTTCAGGAATGTCCAATTCTTCATGATTCCATTTGGTGTTTTCTTGGCAAAGATACTGGTGTGGATTGCTATTTCCTTCTCCAACCTGTTTTACAGATGAATAAACTGAGACTAACAGGATTAAATGACTTACCCAAGGTCACACAGTTAATAAGTGTGAGAGATCAAATTAGAATTTGGTTGTTCCTGACTCCAAGTATGACACTTTATCCACTGCTCCACCTAGTTGTTTAGTTATCCCATTTAAAAACATCAATTTTCAGGGGGGAAAAGTCCCCATTTACTATAAGATATCTTTGCTGAAATGCATTTGGAGCAATTTGCTGAGCGGCTTATCTAGCATTTTCCATGGATAATTACTGATGAAATCAAATTGAAAGAGTCAGTCCTAGAATAAGGCCACAACTATGGGTGAGTTGTTAGGGCATTATGGGAGGTTGCTGACAACTAAGGATCCCCATCCAGGAGGCAGAATTGGATTAGGTTTAAAATTCATGTTGATTGTTTTGTCCCTATGTCTAGTGAAAAATATTATTTAGGTCTTTGACCAACCTGAAGCCATATCCTCATTTCCAGCCCTCAAACCCTACAGGGATTCTTAGGTCATATGATTATATGGAAAGTTACAATGCTACAACCAAGTCTGAACGACACTCTGCTATAGTTCTCCCTCAGATTTCTGACCATGGGACTAGCTTTTACATTTCCACTCTTTGGGATACTTGCCTGAGTTCCTTCAGTATCCAGGCAGAATCTCATTCATCAGGTCAGCAAAACTGAAGGTCAAATAAAGAGAGGTGGCAACATGAAAAGAAAACATATTTATTGCTTCACTAAGAAAGAGCCCTTGATAGGGCAAGTAAAGACTTGGTATATATAGCTTTTGCAAACTTATTTAGTTTACCAGGTCAATTGTTAGAATTCTGAGGCACTTGAATGAACCAACAGGATACAGTCTGTCCTTAGAAGATAGTTAGTCTGTACTGTGGCTAGTTGCATATTGGCAATAATATTGGTGGTAGTAGGAGGTGTGGCAATAGGGGTTTGTGTATACAACTTAAGCTGAAAGGAAATAGTTGAGCCAGATTATTCAGTCTATTGGAAGAGGAGATAAGGGTTAGTTTATAATTCAGCCATGTTTTGCTACCAGTCTGTGGCAGAATAGAGGGATTAGTATGGCCATATTGTACATTGTGATAATGAGGTTTTGTGTATATGTGTGTGTGTGTGTGTGTGTGTGTGCGTGTTTGTATGTCTTTCCTTCTCATCACTTTTGTCTGAATCTGTAACTGAGTGCATTTGCTAATTTGTTCTTAATTTATTTGACTTTAATGACTTTGAAGGAAGCATGGTATTATGAATCTGTCTTTTTAACTTTTATACCCTAAAAAATGTCGGAAATTTTACTATGGAAAATTATTATTTCTTTTTCTCTCTAATATAATTTTTTATAAAGTCTTATCAGAAACTCCAATCAGAATTCAGTGTTGCTTTTGTCTGTCCTGAACCTGTGCTTAAGCATAATGCAAACTTGGTTTTTATTTCTATAATTTCTGCATTGTGATAAGTATATTTGGGACATGCCATATGAACTCAAAAAAGAGATATTTCTCCCATAATACCTGCCTCAGGTGAAATAATACTTATTTATGCCTATGCTGGTAGCAATGGAGAAAGCGGAAAAAAGTCTTGCAATGGTTATATGCCCTGCAGCTTCTATTAGTAGTGATTACAGGATTTTGTTTGTCATATTTTCCAGTCCTAAGATTTTCATCAGCTTTCTTGTTGGTTTAAATGAAAGAACCTCTTTAGCTTTTCAAAAGTTAAATAAAATTAATGCCTTAGGAAATAAATTTTCACAATTACTTCCCTGGTGATTTTTTTTAAATTTATGCCCTTCTTACTTATAACATAGCACTGTTATGATAAGGTCATTTGTAAAAAAATATAACAATCAAATATAGCTTGGAAGACTATAATTATCTTTCAGTCCTTTAAAAGTCACATAGCAAGATTTCTATGTACAGTAGGCAAAAGTACAGCATGAGAATGTCAAGTGGTATGTGCAACCTATTTGTTTAATATTTCCATATAGTGCTCATGAACATGTTTACTTAAAGAAAAGTGGCTTTTAAAATAGAATTTTATGAATGTCCTCATGAAAGGTGAACTATAAGAAATTATGCAAAAACATCGGTTTTTTGATTTGGGGCTAGAAGGAACTTCATAGACAATCTAGTCTAAGTCCCTCATTTTGTAGATAGAGCATAGTGTCAGTTTTGGAGTCAGGAGGTCTGGGTTGCAATCTCTATCAATTTGGCTTTGAGTACATTGCTTAAACTCCCTAAGTCTGTGTCCTCTTCTGTACACTAAGGAGCCTGAGCTGGATAACCTTTAAGGTAACTTTCTATTTAAAATCTTTGATGTGACCCAAAGTCCCAAACGATATTGTCACACGAGCACTAAGGAGCAGTGCCAAGATTTGAACCTGGTTCTTCCGATTCCAAATCCATGGGTCTATCCTCTTTAGAGAAATATACTAAGAGAAGAATTCTTAAGATAAATCAGTGGTGCTCTGTCTAGGTTAAAGAGAATTAAATGATCATAACTGACAGAGAAACAAAGCAGAATTGCCCATCCTGAGGAACTATCTGAATTATTAGTAAAAATTGATAAATATTTCCAAAAATGCTCCTTGAAGCATAACTTTTCATGAATTTACAGAATCCTAAATGGGCTAACCTATGCTATGGGGAGTATAAATATGAAGCAGCTATTAAAGCAACTGAAAAAGAGATAACATCTTTTAAAAGCCCTATATATTTTGTTAGAATTCAGCATCTGGTCATGTCTCATTTTACTGTTCAAAATATTCTCATTCAAATAGTTTCTCAAAAATTCTAAGCTTGACATGAAGAGCTTGTTTACTGAACAGCCAGGGTAGACACTGGATTTCTAATTAAATTGAAAACTCACTGATGAGGAATCTCCATCTTCCTTAGCAGATTAGCACCTTCTCTGCTTTAACTCTCTCAAAATAAATAAATAAATAAACAAATTAAACACACAAATAACAATAGATAGATGGACATAAATAAATAAATAAATAAATGTGATGCGAAATCAGAAACAATGCATGTAAGATAACAACATTTATCAAACCTGCTTCTTCAGAATACCACAATACATAAAGATATCAGATTTATGTTTCTCAGGACAGTCATAGAAGGCTAGGTTGCATATAATTGAAATATCAGTTTAACAACCAATACAATAGCACAATTCTCTAAATATGCCAAAGATTGAGTTGTAGCTCTTTTTAGCTTTTCTCTTTTTTTAGCATTTAAGTTCGCTACTAAAATTATTTGATCCAATCTGAAACTTGGTATCTTCCAGAGCTATGAAATGATGACATTTTTTTACTCTTCTGCCCCTCTCCCTTCCTCTTTGACCTCTCCCACTTCTATTCCTCAGAAAGTCTTCCTTTCCTGTTTTTCAATATTGGGGAACTTGATGAAAATTAATTAAAATGACCTTTAAGCTCCTTAGAGAAAAGCATCAAATAACTTACAAAGTCTCCTGATTGACTGTCCAATTTCTCCTGGCAGCTATTATAAAACTTCTCTTTCCTTAGGATATTTAACTCATCTCTTTACTCTTCCCTTCTCATGGGTAAATATTCATTCACACTTTTTGCAGAGTGCAATTCATTCCTACTTGAGCTTTCCCTTATGTGAAGTTCAGACAACATATCATGAAATGAAACTCAGAAGAAGGAAGCCTTTAGTGAATTGTCCTTTCACTGAGAAGTCATACTATGAATAAAATATCTTCTTACTTTCTTAAGTAAGACAAGACTCAATGGTTCCATTTCTTCTGAATATTTAAAATGCCATATCAAGGCTTCCGGGTTAAGATGGCGGCAGAGTAAGAAGCAGCTCTAAACCTCTCCTGACCGAAACACACAAAACTCCTCAAGGGGACATAAAAACAAGTCCAGACGAACGGAGGAACCCCACAACAGG
>NC_058131.1:497740471-497824017 GCF_016433145.1 Gracilinanus agilis | reverse complement strand
CCCTTATGATGAAAGTGTTAGCCTTGGAGTCTGATCAAACACCACTTGGAAACTTCATTTTCCATATATATATTTTCAGCAGATGCTTTATATTTCCATCCTACTGTAAGGGGCAGTGCCATTTGCCAGTTATTACTTTTCCCTCAGCATGAACACATTTTAGATCACCAGAGAATGAAACGATCACTAAAATGATGGTCAGAAGATAAGGGGTCTGGTTCCAGCCTTTAAACTAGATATGTGATTCTGGATAAGTCACTTCACAGGGGGAGAACTCAATTTCCTAATTTACAAAATGAGAGGTTTGGACTTCTTGATCTCTGTGGAGGAGATGGATAAAACTTGTGTGTTGTGACTTTGGGAGTGAAACATAATCCCAGAAAAAAATAACCTTGGCAGTCAAAGAAAGGGGAATGAAGAGTTGTATAAAGAGACTTCAGCCTGAACTTTATTTCAGAAGAGGATAAGACTACTGATTCCATCTTGAAAGAGATATCCACTATATTCTGAGAGAAACAATTAGAGACTTCCAGTCCCACCAGTATTATCTGATGGGATGAACTACAAAGAACCATCCCTATCAAAATAAATAATTTATTTGACCTGTCCTGAGACAACAGGGTTCCAACCTTTGACCTCAAAATTAGTCATTCTCTTTCCTCAAATTATCTAGCATACTGTCCCCATTTTCCGGTCTAACCCATCAAATAAGGAAAGTGAGTGAACAGCCTCACCTGATAAGCAACTTTTGCAGCCAGTAACCTTGTCCTAAGATTGTATTAAATCATATGTGACTGTGTATTGTTATGTATGTATCTCCCTTTGTTCTGAGGAGTTGCTAGCACCTGACAATTGCCCCTCAGCTAATGCTAATTACTTTTTTTCATCTTCTAGCTTTGTATTCTGATTTTTTTACCTTTAGCCCCATACACCAATGTGGTAGACATCCCTAGTAGTAAAAAAAAAATCCTCACTATCTCTAAGCTTTAACATTCTGCAGAACTGTGAATAAAGTCCCTGGATTATCTGATAAACTTCTGGAAAATCATCAGCACCACAACAAGCATTGCATAGTTGTAGATCAGGAGAGGAGTGGGTAAGAAAGCTTAAATAAGTCCTCTGCCTTTCAGACTTATGATCTAGGGATATTGCATACTAAATCAAGGTAAGATTTATAAGTCCTTGAAATTGAAACAACTCTTAAAGATAAAATGTCACCAAAGAAAGGGATATTATCCAGTTTTTCAAAAGAAACTAGCTAGAAACTGAGAATTAAAAACTAGTCTAAACCCCTTCTCTTTTTCTTGGTACCTTAAGATCAGTCTTGGGTTATAAAGGGGGAAGTTTCATATTGAGTTTGAAAATCATCCATTCTATAAGGTTGAAATTCAACCCCACTCTTTCATTGAATATCTATCTATCTATCTATCTATCTATCTATCTATCTATCTATCTATCTATCTATATCTATATATATATCTATATCATCTATATCATCTATATCTACATCTATCTATATCTATCTATATCTATCTATCTATATCTATATCTATATCTATATCTATATCTATATCTATATCTATCTATATCTATATATCTATATATCTATATATATGTGAATATATATATATATGCTTGGGAGGAGGCCTGAGGCCTCCTGGATCCCTGGAACCAGGGAGACACTTAACTCTTGTACCATGTCACTCCTGGAGTCTGGAAAACCAGTTTGTGATCCAGACTGAGGGATTTGGAAAAGTAACATCACTTAAACACATAAATTTGGGTCCAGAAAGAAAATAAACCTTTTTTACCTCATAATCCTTTGGAGGAGGTAGCTCTTTCAGCACTGGCTCACCTGTAGTGGGACTGAGTAGTGATCTGGGGGAAAGTGACTAGCAGAGGGAGAGCTTGGGCAAGTTTTGGGTAGGGAAGGAGGCTGGAAAATGGAATAGCTGACCACAAATGACTGGTCCCTTTTTTTTCTCTAACTTATTCTTTTAATTAATTTGACAAATAATTATGAATTAAGATATAGACTCCAGAGAATTTTAATCTTAACAAAAGTATAAAGAAGCCATATTGACTTGCTTCCCATCTATCCACTTGAGATTTTTTAAATTTTATTTAAAATTTTAAAAATTTCTTTAAATTTATTCCCATGTCTTTACAACTGAGTTACTTTGTCATACACATATTCAAGATATAACAGTTAAATTTTGAGTGTAGAGAATCTTCCAATCTTCTTTGGACAAATGAAATCTATTCCAAAGGTAGAATCATTGGCAAAGAATCTGGGCTTATTGGAAACTTGCTTGAGGAACTTGGCATAGGGAAAGAATGGGAAAACACCAGTGACTCTCTTCAGCAGATGTGATCTCAGGGCTCTGAGAATTCTAAGACTATTATGTTGTGAAACCACTGAAATTTAGTAATTACAACTATGGCAGTAAGCCTCTTATAATCAAAGAATAGTGGTTAATTACTACTTTCTGGGAAAGAGTGTGCTTTCTTGTCCTAAATCATCAAATAATCTTAGACTTAAGAGAGACTTTTAAAGTAATCTCTAGTCTAATTTCCTAGCTGGTACACAATGCCAACTGGTTGGTTGATTGTTCTCCTTCTGACTCAAAGAGGACCCCAATGACTTACTCTGTTGGCATAAGTGTTTGATTTTGATTGATAAGATGAATACAAACTTGGTAGGCTTTCCCATAGATTGGGTAAAAATAGTTTATATAAATATTTGGAATGATTGGTCTTTAAATTTACCCACCTCGTATTTCTTTTGACATACTGAAATTCTACTTGTAATGCAGGATTGCTGCAAGAATCTCTTGCATTTGCAAAATCACCTGAAGCAATCCTGGCAGTTAGGGAAATGGAATGTTGACCCAGACAGCTGCTGGTCTCATGGCAAAACCATTGGAGCTAGCACTACAAATATCCCTGGAGAACCAACTGTGGGCTTCTGATTTCCTTGACCTGACCCAGACATCCTGTTATCCCCTTTATCTCTCCCTTGGGCCCTGGGAAGAGAGAACTTGGGGGGAGGAGAACATGGGAAATTAGTTTAGTTAGGCAGGGAGGGACACGCCTAAACCAAGCCATTACCCTCATTTGTTAACCTGCTAGACCACTCTACATCAGGGCAGTGGAATTTGTCCCTGGCTGAGGGGCTGGTTCCCTCAGCCTGACCCTACCTTTTGAGACCCTCTCCCAGCACTGGCCTTCACCCTTAGCAACAGTTTCCTAGACCTTACTTAACCCTCTTCCCTCAGCTTACCCTTGCATTTAATAAACCCCTTGGCCTTTATTGAAAGAGCTTCTGTTGATTCATTTATACCATCAACTAGGGCCAGGGCTGAAGAGGGAAAGATAGCTTTCCCTTGTTTCCTGAGGGGCTAAACCAGGCATCCATCTTGCTCAGGAAGTGAACCAAGTTCACTTCCTGTTGGCTTTCAATTTCTCACCAGGAGGGAGGGGCATATCACTCCTTACCTCAAGGACCTTAGAGACAACAGGAAGACTTACTGAAACATCTCAGTCCAGGCTCACACAACCCTGGCTGACCCAAATCAACCTATACTGAAGTTATAGTCTCCCTGCCTATAAGACTCAGCTGGTACCACCCTGCCCTCTATTATAAGCATCCTTAGCCCTATTTATTTCTTTATTACATACTTTGTTCTTTAATGTGGACATGCCATGTTGGATGGTCTTGTGCCAATGTTTCTTGTGTCTCACAACCAATACAAAAATTCTTCATAGAGACCTTAAAGTGCTCTTGCATTGCTTCTTCTGACTTCCATGTGAGCACTTGCCCTGTGTGAGGTCTCTGTCAAATAGTCTTTTAGATTAACATACAATTGGCATTTTAACAACATGACCATCAGACTTGCATGCTCTGTAATAGAGTGAATGTTTGGTAGTTCAGCTCAATAAAAGACCTTGGTGTCAGGTACTTTATCTTGCCAGGTGATTGTCAGAATCTTCCCAGAAGATAATTCAAATAAAAGGGATTCAGTTTTCTAGCATGGTGCTGGCATACTTTCCAGGCTTTTTAAGCATAAGTTCAGCATAATGGTCTCTGTAGACTTTCTGTTTGGTAGGCAATCTAATGTCTCTTCTCCTTCATTCAAAGAATCCCAAACACTGGGCTAGCTCTGACTTGATGCCATTATGTCCTTTTTGAAGGTATCCTTCAACATTGGTGAAAATATGCTAAAAATCATGGGAGCAAGGATACAGTGAAGACCAGCTTCACTCCATTGGTGACTGGGAAATCATGGGTGCATCATTCATTTTCCAGAATCCATACAAGCATGCTGTCATGCAACTGGCATACAATATTGATGAACTTCTCTGGGCAGTCAATTTTGTTATGATCTCCCACAATCCCCTACAAATGACAGTATCAAAGACCTTGGTCATATTAATGAACATTGTTTAAAGACCTCTATTCTGCTTCTGGCATTTCTCCTGTACTTATCAAGCAACAAACATCATATCAACCGTTCCTTGGCCCTTTCTAAAAGTATACTGTGTCTAGGGTAGACAAATATCTTCCAAAGGAAGTATCAGCCTCTTAATCACAACTCTGCAAGAGAAACCCTGTGTGACTCTCACTGGACAACCTATTTTTTGTCTTTGAAGAGATGGAAAATTGAAGTATCTCAGAGGGGATAATCTTTTCTTGTCATATAACCTAGAAGTTATCAACTTAATCATAATTAATGGACCCCCTTGCCTTACATATCTCTGCTAGAATACTATCACAACTAGGTGCTTTGACACATGAAAGGAGTCTAATTGCATTTAAAAATTCTTTTTCAGTTGAAAGTTTGATTAGAATTTTTTATTATAAAGATTTTTTCCCAGTTTGTTGTTTCCCTTCTGATTTTGGTTGCATTGTTTTTGTTTGTACAAAAACTTTTTATTATAATCAAAATTATTTATTTTACATTTTGTAATTTTTTCTAACTCTAGCTTGGTTTTAAAATCTTTCCTTTCCCAGAGATCTGACAAGTATACTATTCTGTGTTCACTTAATTTACTTATAGTTACCTTATTTATATTCAAGTCTTTCACCCATTCTGAATTTATTTTGGTATAGGGTGTGAGATGTTAATCTAAACCTTATCTCTCCCATATTGTTTTCTAATTTTCCAAGCAGTTTTTGTCAAATAGTGGATTTTTGTCCCAAAAGTTGGGCTCTTTGGGTTTATCATACACTATTTTGCTGACGTCACTTAACCCAAGACTATTCCACAGATCCTCACTTCTATCTCTTAGCCAGTAACATATTGTTTTGATGACTGCTGCTTTATAGTATAGCTTAATATCTGGCACTGCTAAGTCACCTTCCTTCACTTTTTTTTTCATTATTTCCCTTGATATTCTTGATCTTTTGTTCTTCCAAATAAAGTTTGTTATAGTTTTTCCTAATTCAGTAAAAAAGTTTTTTGGTAGTTTGATAGGTATGACACTAAATAAGTAAATTAATTTGGGTAGAATGGTCATTTTTATTAAGTTAGCTCATCCTACCCATGAGCACTCAATGTTTTTCCAATTGTTTAGATCTAGTTTTAATTATCTGGAAAGTGTTTTGTAGTTATGTTCGTATCCTGTGTTTATTTTGGTAGATAGATTCCTAAATATTTTATGTTGTCTAGGGTAATTTTAAATGATGTTTCTCTTTCTATCTCTTGCTGCTGTGATGTGTTGGAAATATATAGAAATGCTGATGATTTATGTACATTTATTTTGTATCCTGCAACTTTGCTAAAGTTGATTATTTCTACTAGCTTTTTAGTTGATTCTCTAGGATTTTTTAAGTAGACCATCATATCATCTGCAAAGAGTGATAGCTTAGTCTCCTCATCACCTATTTTAATACCTTCAATATCTTTTTCTTCTCTAATTGCTACTGCTAGTGTTTCTAGTACAATGTTAAATAATAGAGGTGATAATGGGTATCCTTATTTCACACCTGATCTTATTGGAAAGGCTTCTAATTTGTCCCCATTGAACATGATGCTTGTTGATGGTTTCAGATATATACTGTTTATTATTTTTAGGAAATGACCTTCTATTCCTATACTTTCTAGGGTTTATTATAATAATATTAGAAGTCTAATTACTCAAATATACAAAGAGCTAAATCAATTGTATAAAAAATCAAACCATTCCCCAATTGATAAATAGGCAAGGGACATGAATAGGCAATTTTCAGATAAAGAAATCAAAAGTATCAATAAGCATATGAGAAAGTGTTCTAAATCCCTAATAATTAGAGAAATGCAAATCAAAACAACTCTGAGGTACCACCTCACACCTAGCAGATTGGCTAAAATTTTAGCAGGGGAGAGTAATGAATGTTGGAGGGGATGTGGCAAAATTGGGACGTTAATGCACTGCTGGTGGAGTTGTGAACTGATCCAACTATTCTGGATGGCAATTTGAATTATGCCCAAAGAGCAATAAAGGAATGCCTGCCCTTTGATCCAGCCATACCATTGCTGGGTTTGTACCCCAAAGAGATTATAGATAAAAAGTCTTGTACAAAAATATTTATAGCTGCACTCTTTGTGGTGGCAAAAAAGTGGAAAATGAGGGTATGCCCTTCAATAGGGGAATGGCTGAACAAATTGTGGTATATGTTGGTGATGGAATACTATTATGCTCAAAGGAATAATAAACTGGAGGAATTCCATGTGAACTGGAAAGACCTCCAGGAATTGATGCAGAGTGAAAAGAGCAGAGCCAGAAGAACATTGTACACAGAAACTGATAACCTGTGGTAAAATCAGATGTAATGAACGTCTGTACTAGCAGCAATGCAATGACCCAGGACAATTCTGAGGCATTTATGGAAAAGAACACTACCTACATTCAGAGGAAGAACTACAGGAGAGGAAACACAGAAGAAAAACAATTGCTCGAACACTTAGGTTGATGAAGATATGATTGGGGATGTAGACCCGAAAGGACCACAACAATGAAACTATCAATAATATGTAAATAAGTCTTAACTGACCACACATGTTACCAGTGGAAATGTGAGTTAGCTATGGAGGGGGAGGTTGAGGTGGTGAAGGGTAAAGTAAAAACATGAATTCTGTAATCATGAAATTTTTTTCTAAAAATAAAAAAAATTAATTAAAAAACAACAAAAAAAGAAAGTTTGATTAGAAGGTAATCAAGTTTTACATGAGGTATGCAACCTGATGCCAATGGATTAAACATTAATTGATGATGGTCTGTTGAGAAGACTATGGAAGTATTCAACCCTTATCTCCAGGACCATGTTCTCATAAGAGATCAGTGTGACTCCATCATTTCTGAGTAGTTAAGATGCACTATAGGTCTTTGACCAATAAATAACCTTTAGGGCTTCACAGAAGCACTTTCAGATGTTACTATCAGTGTAAAACTGGGTTTCTTTGGTGTTCTTAGTGAGCCAAGAATCCTGTCACTTTAAGCTTTATTTAAATTTTATATTTTATGGAGTTAAACAATGTCTTCTAAAGAAAAGTCAGAAGCATTTATTAAGGTAGAATACCATTTGCAAGAAAGAGCAATTAGAACAATGTGGCTAGAACATAGAATATAGTGGAACTAGTAAAATGATAGTGGCTCAATAATAACAACAACAACAAAATTGTGTTAGTAATAATAGCATTTATATTGATCCTATTGTATGCCATTCACTATGCTAAGTGCTTTGCAAATATTATCTCATTTTATTCTCACAACATCTATGAGAAGTAGGAGCTATTATTAACCCAATTTGACTTGGACAAACATGTTTAGTAACCTGTTCCATGTTCTACAACTTGTCAGTGTCTGAGCCAGATTTGAACTTAGGTCTCTAATAAATATTTATTCTTTCTACTATGTTCCTGATATCATAAAATTTAGGGATAGAAAGACACCTTGTTTGCAAGTGCAACACTCTAATGGAAGAGACAACATGCAAATAACTACTTACAAAAATATGTATAATATTATAATAATATATAACATATATGAAAAATTAGAGAGAATCTCCGATGGAAGGCTCTAGAATTAAGGAGTAGCAGGAAAGACCTTTCAGAACATTGTATTTCAAATGAAATTTGAAGGAAGCCAGGGAAGCTGGGAGGTAAAAGTGAAGTAGTGAGAGAAATTTTGCCATAAAGTGAAAATGCATGAAGTTAAGAGGTACAGTTTATTGGGTGAGGAACAAGAAAGTAAGGAGGATAATACTGATCATATATCTCCATCCATAGAGTATGAAGAAGGGAGTAAGATATAAGAAGCCATGTTATGAAGAGTTAAAAGGAAAATAAAGGGTTTTATATTTTATCTTGGATGTAGCACCTGGAATTTATTGAAAGGGGGTATATGTGTGACATCATCAGGCCTGTACTTTAGGAAAACAAATTTGGCAGATGAGTAAAGGATGCTCTGGAGAAGGGACAAGTAGTCCAACTTGCAGGCTATAGTAATACTCCAAGAGTGATGTGATGAGGACCCACACCAGAGTGATGACTATCAGAAGAGAAAACGAGATTTACTTGGGAGATGTTATGAAGATAGAATTGAAAGGACTTGAGGGGAGGCAAAGTCAAGATGGCCACTTAGAAGCAGGAAAAGTGAAGTCCTCTATTAAAACCCTATCACCTCAGTCAAAAACAAAGTACTTTGAAAGGGACAGAAAAACCAAATCGAGCCAGGGAACCCTCCTGCTCAATTAAAAGACACCCAGGGAAGGCTGAATTCTCAGGTTTAAGGAAAAGATCTCAAGGTGAGGGCTTCAGCACAGAGAGGGTGCCTTGCTACCACAGCTACTCAAGGCTCAGGGCTCAGAATGCAGCTGGAAGGGAGGCAGTTGTAGGAGAGGAGCAGAGAGGAGGGCAGCCTGGTTATAGCGTTTGGCCACCACTCTCCATCTTGGGCTTCTGCCTCTGGAGGTTTTGTCCACAGGGCACATCCAATTCTGTAGATCACCTTAGCCTGGCTTAATCCCAACTAGCAATACTGCAGATAAGAAGCCTTCAGAGGGCAGGGAAGTTCAATCTCCAACACCCTTCTCTCACCTACTACACTGAGACCTATGGTAACAATCCAGCTGACTGGGATCACAGGGTGAAGGCTGCAACTTGTAATACAGGATTGGTGCAAGTTCTCTTGCATTTTCAAATTCACCTGAGGCAATCCTGGCAGTTAGGGGAATAGAATGTTGACCCACTGAGTCCCTGGTCTCAGGACCAGACTGTTAGAGCTGGCACTATAAAAATCCCTGGAGAACGACCCTATGGGTTCTGATTTCCTTGACCTGACCCAGACATCCAGCTATTCCCCTGGACATCCCCTTGGGCCCTGGGAGGAGGGAGGTAGAATGTGGGAAATTAGTTTACTTAGCCAAGTAGGTCACCCCTAAACCAAATCATTAACCTCACTTCTCAATCTGATAGACCACTCTACATCAGGGCACTGGAATTTATCCCTGGCTGAGGGGCTGGTTATCTCAGCCTGATCTTACCTCCTGAGACCTTCTGCCAGCACTGGCCTTCACCCATAGAACAGCTTTCCCAGACCTTAACCCTCTTCCCTCAGCTTACCCTTGTACTTAATAATCCCCTTGGCCTTATTCAGAGAGCTCCAGTGATTTATTTACATCACCAACTAGGACCAGGGACTGGGGAGAAGCAAGATAATTATCACTGGTTTCCTGAGGGGCTAGACCAGGCATCCATCTTGCTCAGGAAGGGAACCAAGTTCACTTACTGTTGGCATCCAGTTTCTCACCAGGAGTGAGGAGCCCCTCCTATTCCCCTAACTGCAAGGATTGCCTCAGGTGAATTTGCAAATGCAAGAGAACTTGCACCAATCCTGCATTACAAACTGTAACAGAGTACCTTGATATCATCACAGGAAGCTCAGGGCTCTGACTGAGCACCTGGCAGGGAGGTGACTGGCAGAAAAGAGTACACAGGAGGACTAAGGGTAACTACCTTTAGCCTTCACATCTTCATCTTCACCTTCAGCATCTGCTGGCAGCTGGGGAATATTTGACCTCAGGGGTCTTTAATACAACAGGTCAGCTCTATCAGCCTAATCCATTTAATCAGCAGAGCAGAGAAGAAGCCTCTTCAGAACAGAATAGTCCAAACCCACAGATGCAGCAAATAAACAGAGGAGCAAGATTAAAGCCAATGAAGGGTGGGGAAGGAAAAATTATAAGAAGACAACAGAAAAAGAAAAAAGAAATTATAATTGAAAGCTTCTATAGAGGTAACAAACAAAGAAAAAATGGAAAAGAAGAGGACCAAGGAACAGCAAGCAAAAACTCAGGAACTCCAGTGAATTGGACAAAAGCTTTGGAAAAACTCAAAACACAATTCAAAAAATAATTAAGAGAGGCTGAAGATAATTGGGGAAAGACATTAAAAAGCAAAAACATGTCATCTGGAAAGAGAGGCACATGAACTAAAACAAGAAAATAGTGACTTGAAAGCCAGAATTGACCAACTTGAAAAGGAGGCAAAGAAAGTGAGAGATGACCTACAAAGAAAAACAGACCAAAAGGAAAAGAATGACCAAAAATTCAGGGATGAAATTCAATCTTCAAAAATTAGAATCCAACAATTAGAAGCAAATGGCTTCACAAGGCAGCAAGAGTCCATAAAATAAAATCAAAAGAATGAAAAAATTGTAGAAAATATGAAACACCTCATTGATAAAACAACAGAACAGAAAAATAGATTCAGAAGAGACAATTTAAGAATTATTACACCACAAGAAAATCATCATGACAAAAGAAAAATCCTAGACTTCATTCTACAGGAAATTATCCAAGAAAACTTCCCTGACATTCTTGAACAAGAGGGTAAAATGGAGATTAAAAGAATCTACAGATCACCTCCTGCATTTAATCCCCAATTGACAACTCACAGGAATGTTATAGCCAAGTTCAAGATCTTCCAGAACAAGAAAAAGACATCATAAGCTGCTAAAAATAAACCATTCTGATATCATGGAGTCACAGTTTGGATAATACAGGACCAAGTTTTATCCACAATGAAGGACCGTAAGGCATAAAATATAATATTCTGTAAAGTGAGGGAATTGGACCTACAATCAAGAATAAACAACCCAGCAAAATTGACTATATCATTGCAGGGAAAAAGTATGGTCACTTAATAAAATAGAAGACTTCCAAGCATTCCCAATGAAAAGACCTGACTTAAACAGAAATTTGATGCCCAAACACAGAACTCAAGAGAATCACCAAAAGGTAATTAAGAAAGGGGAAAAAACTTTTTTAAGGGACCCAATAAGTTCAAATGATTTATAAGAAAAAAATGATATTGGCAACTCTTAAAATTATTCTTAACAAGGTAGCTAAAAGAAGTATACTTAGAGGGTACAGTGACAAGCTGTATAGGATGATATTTCAGAATATATACTAAAAACTTGGGGTAAAAAAGGAGGATAATACTAAGAGAAATGAAAAAAGAGATAAAATGAGATAAATTTATATTTCATAAAGAAGCACATGGGAAGATATGGGGAGAAGACCAATACAATGGAAAGGTGAAAAAGGTTAGAGACAGGTAATACTTAAATCTTACATGCATTGCAGTTGACTCTGAGAGCGAACAGTCTGATCCATTGGGGCAGAGAATGGTATCATGCCATATTGAGAAGTAGAAGGGTAATAAATGGGCTGGTGGGGAAGGGAGCAAAACAAGGGAGGGAGAGGTTGGGGGTTGTTAAAAAGGCACTATAGTAAGGGGGAATAATTAAAATAGGAGTGGTGGGAAGGAGAAAACAATTAGGGAGGTGAAAGGGGAAGGCTGACTTAACCAAAAAATTGGAGAAGGTAAGAGGGATAAGAGAAAAGGCAAAATCAAAGGAAGAAGTCAAAGTGGAGGGGGATATACAGACAGTAATCATAACTGTGAATGTGAATGGAATGAACTCACCAATAAAAAGGAAACAGGTAGCAGAATGGATTAAAAACCAGAATCCTATCATACATTGTCTACAAGAAACAAACTTGAGGCAGGTAGACATACACAGGGTAAAGGTAAGAGTGTGGAGGTGTATTTACTGGACTGAAACTGAGAAAAAGAAGGCAGAAGTAGCAATTATTATCTTACAGAAGTAGCAATTCTTATCTTACAGAAAGTTAAAGCAAAAATAGATCTCTTTAAAAGAGATAAGGAAGATAACTACATCTTGATTAAAGGCAGTATAAATAATGAAGAAATATCAATACTCAACATATACACACCAAATCATATAGCATTTAGATTTCTAAAGGAGAAACTAAAAGAGCTTAAGGAGGAAATAGATAATAAAACCATACTGGTAAGGGACCTTAACCTTAAGAAAGAAGTAAGACAAGTGAATGAAATGTTAGCAAAATTAGAACTAAAAGATATGTGGAGAAAAATAAATAGGAATTAAAAGAGACATACCTTCTTTTCAGTAACACATGGCACATATACAAAGATTGACCATGTACCAGGTAGTAAAAACATTGAAAATAAATGCAGAAAAGCAGAAATAATAAATGCAATTTTTTCAGAACATGATGCAATAAAAAATCACAATAAGAGCTTGTGGAAAGGCAGATTTAAAATTAATTGGAAACTAAACAATCTAATTCTTCAAAACTGGAAGGTCAAATAACACATCAAAGAAACAATTACTGATTTCATTGAAGAGAATGACAATGAGAAAACAACTTATCAAAAATCTATGGGATGCTACCAAAGTAGTACACAGGGGAAATTTTATAACACTGAGCACATATATCAACAAATCAGAAATGGAAGAGATAAAGGATTGAGCATGCAGATTAAAAAAACTAGAAAGAGAACAAATAAAAAATCCTCAGATAAAAACTAAATTGGAAGTCCTAAAAATCAAAGGAGAAATTAATAAAATTTATATTAAAAGAACTATTGAATGAATAAATAAGACTAGGAACTGACACTTTGGAAAAACAAATAAAATAGATAAAGTACTGGTTAATCTAATTAAAAAAGAAAGAAGAAAATTAAATTAAAAGTGTTAAATATGAAAAGGTTGACCTCACCTCTAATGGAAAGGAGATTAAGGTAATTAATAAAAACTATTTTTCCCGATTATATGGCAATAATTATAACAATCTGGGTGAAATGGGTGAATACTTACAAAATTATAAATTGGCATGATTAACAAAAGAGGAAATAGAATACTTGAACAATCCCATCTCAGAAAGAGAAATTGAAAAAGCCATCAAGGAACTGCCTAAGAAAAAATCCCCAGGGACAGACAGATTCACAGGTGAATTCTATCAAACATTTAAAGAACAACTAATCTCAATACTATACAAACTGTTTGAAAAAATAAGCAAAGGAGTTTTACTTAATTTCTTTTATGGCACAAATATGGTACTGATTTAAAAGTCAAGCAGACCAAAAACAGAGAAAGAAAACTACAGACCAATCTCCTTAATGAACACAGATGCAAAAATCTTAAATAGAATACTATCAAAAAGATTCCAGCAAGTGATCACGAGAATTATCCACTATGATCAGGTAGGATTTATACCAGGAATGTGAGGATGACCATATCAATAAACAAACCAATCCAAATCACATGTTTATCTCAGTAGATGCAGAAAAAAACCTTTGACAAAATACAACACTCATTCCTATTGAAAACACAATATGCATAGGAATAGAAGGGCCTTTCCTAAAAATAATAAACAGTAATAAACAGTATATATTTAAAACCATCAGCAAGTATCATCTGCAGTGGGGATAAGTTAGAAGTCTTCCCAATAAGATCAGGAGTGTTGCAAGGTTACCCATTATCACCTCTATTATTTAACATTATACTAGAAACACTAGGAGTAGCAATTAGAGAAAGAAAAGATATTGAAGGGATTAAAATAGGCAATGAGGAAACTAAACTATCACTCTTTGCAGATGATATAATGGTCTATTTAAAGAATACAAGAGTATTAACTCTAAAGCTAGTGGAGATAATCAACAACTTTAGCAAAGTTGCAGGATGCAAAATAAACTCACAAAAATCATCAGCATTTCTATTTTTTTCCAACACAACTCAGCAGCAAGTGTTAGAAAGAGAAATTTCATTTAAAATAACCCCAGATAATATAAAATATTTAGAAATAGATATGCCAAGACAAACACAGGAATTATACTAACAACTACAAAACACTTTACACACTATTAAAACGAGATCTAAATAATTGAAAAAACATTAATTGCTCCTGAGTAGGATGAGCTAATATAATAAAAATGACAATCCTACCCAACTTAATTTACTTATTCAATGCCATACCTATCAAACTACCAAGAAACTTTTTTTGTTTATTTAGAAAAAAATTGTAACACAGTTTATTTGGAAGGAAAAAAGATCAAGAATATCAAGGGAACTAATGAAAAAAAAATGTGAAGGATGGGGACCTAGCAGTATTAGATCTTAAATAGTACTATAAAGCAGTGGTCATCAAAACATTATGGCACTGGCTAAAAGACAGAAGCGTGAATCAATGGAATAAACTAGGGGTAAATTACCTCAGCAAGCTATTGTTTGATAAAGCCAAAGATCCCAGGTTTTGGGAGAAGAACTCGTTATTTGACAAAAACTGCTGGGAAAATTGGAAAATACTATGGGAACAATTAGGTTTAGATCCACATCTTACACTCTATAACAAGATAAATTCAAAATGGGTTTATGACTTAAATATAAAGAGTGAAATAAAAAATAAATTTGGTATAACTGTCAGATCTATGGGAAAGAAAGGAATTTAAGTTCAAGCTAAAGATAGAGAATATTACAAAATGTAAAATGAATAATTGTGATTACATTAAATTAAAAAGGTTTTGTAGTATAAAAAATCAAGCCATTCCCCAATTGATAAATGGGCAAAGGACATGAATAGGCAATTTTCAGATAAAGAACTCAAAACTATCAATAAGCACATGAAAAAGTGTGCCAAATCTCTTATAATTTAAGAAATGCAAATCAAAACAACTCTGAGGTACCACCTCACACCTAGCAGATTGGACAATATGACAGAAAAGGAAAGTAATAAATGCTGGAAGGATTGTGGCAAAATTGGGACAGTGATACATTGCTGATGGAGTTGTGAATTGATCCAACCATTCTGGAAGGCAATTTGGAATTATGCCCGAAGGGCTTTAAAAGACTGCCTGCTCTTTCATCCAGTAATACCACTGCTGGGTTTGTACCCCAAAGATAAAATAGGAAAAATAAATGAAAAAATAAAATTCATAGCTGCACTATTTGTAGTGGCAAAAACTAGAAAATGAGGAGGTGTCCATCAATTGGGGAATGACTAAATAAATTGTGTTTTTTGTTGGTGATGGAATACTATTGAGCTGAAAGAATTAATGAACTGGAGCAATTCCATGTGTATTGGATCAACCTTCAGTAATTGATGCAGAGCAAAAATATCAGAACCAGGAAAACATTGCACACAGAGACTGATACACTGTGGCACAATTGAACATAATGGACTTCTCTATTAGCGGCAATGCAATGATCCAGCACAATTCTGAGGGACTTATGAGAAAGAACACTATCCACATCCAGAGAAAGAGCTGTGGGAGTAAAAATGCAGAAGATAAACATATTATTGATCATGTGGTTTGATGGGCATATGATTGAGGATGTTGACTAAATGATCACTCTATTTCAAATAATAATATGAAAATAGATTTTGATCAATGATACATGTAAAACCCAGTGTAATTGCTTGTTGGCTCTGGGGGGGGGGGAGGGAGTATGGGAGGAAAGGAACATGAATCCTGTAACCATGGAAAAATATTCTTAATTAAATAATTAAATTAAAATGAGAAAAGAAAAAGAAAAGAAAGGATTTTAGTTGTGTATCCCTGATATCATTAAATGATATCAAGAGATAGTGATCTTCAAAGGTCTTCAATTCAACTACTTGGCATATCTGCCTTATTTGATTCTCTCTCTTTTTGTTGCCTTCTGGTTTAACATAGAACATATATAACTCTTCTTCCAAATGACAATATTTTTAATTTCTTTTATGTGCCCTGGTTTATTACCCTTATTATTCTTCTTTCTTTCATAAAGAGAATTCTCATTAGGCTCCAATGAAGTTGAATCAGTATAACTAGGGAACTAGATAGTTCAAAGGAAAAGGTTGATTTATTTAATTTCCAAATACTTTAGTATTGCTCATTTTTCTATTTCCAATGATAAGAAAAATGGGGATTCCTCTGCTGGGTAATAGTGCCTCAATAGCCATCAAAGAGGTAAATCCCATGAGTGTATTTCAGAATATTCCTTTATTCTTGAGTTAAAGTATCATGATTGGTATCTTTAATGAATAGTGTGCCCAATAGGTCTGATGTCTGTACTAAACTCAGCAAAATTCTCTAATATTCTCTCAATTTGGCACAAACCCTCTCATTATTTTGAAAATCAAGTTTAATGCCAAGTTTATTCGATGTTTTAGTCTAAAAATATTTGCTTAAGCATTCAGAGAGAAAGGGAGGAGTGGGTTACAAATTTTATCCCATAGAGCAGTGATGGGCAAACTATGGCCTGTGGGCTAGATGCGGCCCCCTGAAAAGTTCTATCAGACTGTTGTGACATTATTCCTCATCTGACAAATGCAATGAGTAGGATACAATACAATGAAAGTTCGAAAGCGTTGCCTTAGAAACAGACTGACAGATGAGCATTTCCTTTCCTTTGGCCCCTTCTTTAAAAAGTTTGCCCATCACTGCCATAGAGTATTTTAATTTTTGTATTTTAAAAGAAATAAAAGCAACATATCCACGTTTTCCATATAAGCAGACTTAAATGTTTTTATCTGATCTATCATTACAAAGTAATAAAAGAAACAGAATTTTAGAATAGAGAGAGACAGAGAAAGAGAACTAGTGAAAGGGACAAAGAGATACACAGAGAGAAGTAGAGACAGTGATGATGAGAGAGAGTAGTAGAGAGAGGAAGTGAGAGAGACCAAAAAAAAATAAAAAAGACACGAAGAGAAATACAGAGAAATAGAGGAAGATAGTGTCAGAATCTATTGTAATCTAAGAACGTTTAAGCATTATATTGTCCTGGAAATGGAGAAACCACTCTGTTTGGCAACTTACTCTTCCAAAGCATTGAAAGAAACACGAGTGACAGGTATTTATTAATGCTGTTAATACTAACTTTTCAGAGTTTTTAAGTTTATAAAAGGGTAGTTGCGGTGTTCAATTATCTCTCAGCAACTTAATCCTGCCAACACTTTTGATTGGATGGTATTGACAAGAAATGAGAAAGAGCAAGTTGGCTAAGAGTTTCTGGTATTTTTTTTTCTTTTAAGTGCATGGGAAGTCTGCATCATCTCAGAGGGGTCAGCAAATAGTTGCATTCTGTTTCTGGAGCATCCTGAGAGAAGTGATCTTTTGATTCCCCTTACCGAAAAATAACTCCACTATGCTTTGTTATTCACTGACTGAGTGTATGGTGTCACAGCAGTGTTTTCAGATCAGTGATTGCCATTTTATTTCTGACCCCAAAAAGGTTTTTCTTTTTCTATATTCCAAATTTGGTACCTTTTTGGAATTCTTCAAGGTTAGATGAAAATACAGAGAATTTAGCATTTGTATAGGCTTTAAGCCACTTCTCTAAGCTCTGCTTTTGAATAGCTTCTCTTTGAACCCAAAGGTAACAAATAAATAGCTGTTAAGTTATGTACTGATACACATGAGCATCATGGTACAGTAGACAGAGTGCTGTACTTGGAGTCAAGATCACTTGTTTTAGACATATTGATTCAATACTTAGGGATGTATTACTTTGACCAAGTAATTTAATCCCTCTAACACCCTTATCAGTAAAATAAAGATATTGTATTCCGTGACCTTTATGATTCCTTCCATCTCTAAAACTATGATTTCTGAAGAACTAAAGTTTAGTATCATGCAAGGGCACTGTTGAGGCATATGATGGTGGTGGAAATGGTGATAATGATGGTGGAAATTGTGGTTGTGATGAGTCACAAACATCAAAATTTAAACTCTGGACTATACACAGTAATAGCAAGAATGTATGATGATCAACAATGAATAACTGAACTATTATGAGCAATACGAGGAATCAAGAGAACTCCAAGAGACTCATGATGAAAATAGCTATCACCATAGAAGGAACTGATTGAGTCTGAATATAAATCAAAACAGAATTTTTCACTTTATCTCATTCATAAGTTTTTTTCCTTATGTAAGTAATATGTATCTTCTTTCACAAAATTATTAACATAGAAAAATTCAATTCATGATAACATATGTGTATATATATATATATATATATATATATATATATATATACTCCCTAATATAATATGGGTTATATATAACCCATATTATATTAGCTACTGTCTCAGGGAGTAGGAAAAGGAGGGAGAGAATACTGATTGCAAAAATTGAGAAAATTATTACTAAATATTGTATTGAGAGGAAGCTTCATGGGTCAGCAGATAGAGAACCAGGCCTTGAGACAAGAAGTCCTGAGTTCAAATCTGAATTCAAATGTTTCCTAGCTATGTGACCTGAGAAAGACACTTAAACTTTAGCACTCTTTTGCTTTGAAACCAACACTTAGTATTGATTCTAAGATAAAAGGTAATGGTTTAATAAAGGTATAAAACAAGATAAACTGTGCAGGCTGACCTTCAATGGTATCTTTCATTCTGTTGAGAATGGAAAACACCATGCATTGACATCAAATCACATAGTCCTAAAATTGAGAAGATAGATATCAAAAATGACCAGAACTCCCAATACATATCACGTCTGAGGATAGGAGCACCTAATGAAACTTTCCCAGTCAACTCTCTCAAACTTATATCTTTGAATATCACCAATAATACTAGTTGCCTTGCATTTAGCATGTCTCCTTCTGAACCATCTTTTATGCTATTACTGGTTTACTTTTTCTTATGCACAGATCTAATTATATCACTTATTCATGTTAAACTGTTCAGTGGTTTCCTGTTGCCCTACCAACAAATTCCTGAATCTTTTCAAGGTACACACTCTTGTGCCTCCTTACTCTTGAAAACAACATCTCATACTCTTCCCTACTATTCTCTAAGACTTAAAAAAACTGAATTACTTAATCCAAATGCAATTTTTTTCTACATCGGTGATTTTTCTCATGTCATTCTTACCATTGAAATGTCCTCCCTTCTATTCCTATCTCATTCTCTTTCCTCTCAATTCCTACACATCTTTTGAGATTTGTCAAATTTTCTCCCCTTTAAATGTACCATGATTTCCCTATTCAAGAATGATCATGCTTGCTTTGGCAGCACATGTACTGAAATTGCAATGATACAGAAAAGATTAGTATGGCCCCTGTGCAAGGATGACATGCAGATTTGTGAAGCATTCTATGTATATATAAAAGAATAATTCTTCTTTCTTTTGGGCCTCATGTAATATTTTCTATATCCCTAATTTGCAGTTCTCTTACTGTGTCAAAAAGTCAGGCTCCCTAAATCACAGGTGTTAGCAAAGGTTTTAAATTAAATAGATCCCAATAAGATTGAATATTTTTGTACTTAAAATTTTTTATAGGAATTTTGTTCTAGTGAAAAGTTTAAGGAAATAACAATATAAAAATTCCAAATCCTTCACTTCCATTGAATTTTTCATCTCACTATATAAATGATTTGGGTTGGGATACTAATTTTTCTCCTTTCAAAGTAAAGGCCTAAAATGTTCATTGCTTGAGTTATATGAATTCATAGTTAGTCAATAAAATGTAGCATCAAAAGTGAAAACAGGATGGTAGAAAATGAGCTTATCATCAGCGAATTCAAACTCAAATTCATTGATAGATCAAATTTTAAATGAGCTTGAAAATATATGAGAATTTTAAAATTTAGTTATAATTTATGTATCAATAGATGGGGATTAAAAACAAATTATTATTTTGGCTAGCCTATTCTGACTGCTATAAACTCAAGGAATAACTCAGTCTCTATGAAGGTGAAATTGAGAGTTACCCAAAAGGTAAGAAAGAAATATGTACATAGTTGTGTTTATTTATGTATGTGTGCTTTTTCATATATTATATATGCATATATATGTAAGATATATGTATATTTAAATATAGACAAAATATTTGCATATATATGTATATATGTATATAGATAGATAGATAGATAGATAGATAGATAGATAGATAGATAGATAGATAGATAGATAGATAGATTAGTCATGCAGTGTAGATGAAGAAATGGTCAGATTCTGCACTGATGTCCAAGCAAAGTCAAGATATCTAACAGAAGCTTGTAGCCAATAGAATGAAACCCATTTGACAGATTTATAGGAGACCATGGGCAATAATCATATGAGATATGCAGTCATGAGTATATCACGATGATCAGTCATTAGAGGGAGTACCCAAATCAATTAAATCAAAGGTATGTCAAAATATCGTGTAACTCTCAGAAATATTGGCTTCATCCTTTGGTCAATGTTCCAGAAATGATATAATCTATAGGAGTAAATTTTAGGATTTTTACTGTCATTAATTTCAAAGGTCTTTGGTATCTATGAGGTTTTCTGAAAGCTCTGTGCCTTCAACAATTGTGTTCAGTCCATCATTGCTAAACTACCTCTCTATCCATAGTACCAAGATCTTCTCTAATAACCTATTTTTTGACATAGGTATTGAGCTCTTCAGCTAAACATGTTTTTTCTTGGAAAACCAAAATACAATGACATAAGACAGATTATCATTTTCCTTTTAGTCTTGCTCCCCAATTCCTCTATGGCTCACATGGATTTCTCTTCAGTCCTGCACATCTGGCAGAACACTAATTATTATGGCTGATCTAATGTGATAATGGCTAATCTCATTTCAGCAATGCTCTTAAAATTCTGATTAACACCATCCTGAACTTGCTTGAATAGCCAATAAGAATATTGCCCTTACATTATTACTTAACTAAAATGAAACATAGACACTTTAAAATATGCAAATCAGGACATCTTATTCTATATAATACAATGTTATTCACATTTACTCAATTGTCAAATTCTGCCACATTTGGAGTTTTCAATAGCTGTAGCTTTTTATTGGCTCTTTCTTCACAATTTGTGGTTCCAGCACAATTTTTATGACATCTCAAGTGATTCTTCAATCTTCTTTCTTTTTTGGAAAAGTAGTATTCAAATATTTGGACATCTGGATTAGAGTCTTTTGAGTTTTAGTCTTATTCTTCTGGTTTAAAAAATCAGGAACATTTCACTTACTGAAAAGAGGATACGGTTTTAACAAGAGCCATTTGGAAAAGGAATATTAAATAAATTTAATCATCTACAATCTATGTTTGACAGCTTACACACAATAGGTAACACATTAAAAATGCTAGCTATTTGGAGATAGCCTGAATTTTAGAGAGTTTATGCCAATTCTGGATAATAAAAGTCTTTGGAAAATGCCATCCTTATCCTCCATAGAGCATTGCATTACAAAGAATAGTTTAGAAATAAAATAAAATTCTCAAGCAGTTTATAGTTCTTGTTATCCTCATTTTTTATTCCTTTTAAGATATTTAGAAATAGTAACCTTAATCAAAAATAGACTAAAAAGAGACACCAAATAGCTGTGACATAATACTACAAAAGCTTAAGGAAAATATTGAGGTGGCTGTTATTTACCAGTTGGGTATCAGTCCAACATATCATTCATACTTAATGTTGAAATAATTTTGGAAAGGACATTGTTAACAAGCAGTATTCTCCCTTCTAATCCATAGAATCATTATACAGACTGTAATATAGATAAATAAACACGAAAAGAGGGAAAAGAGATTGTTATGGTTCCTAAGCCCAAAGAGGAAAGAAGAACTAGTTCTATAAATATCAATTTGGTACATTTGATGGAAACCAAAATTGATATTATCTGCTAAAAAATAAAATGAATCAGGAGAAAAGAGAACAGGGCTAAATGGCAGGAGGAGGTCTGCATGCCATCTGCTGGAGGAGAGATAAACTACAAAGAATCAGCAAAAAAACTTAGTGCAAGTGACTGTAGATTAATGAGGGTCTACACCCTCTGGTAATGGAGGAAATATACTTTGGAACTGTGGAAGAAGACCTGTGGGAAAATTTATGAGGAGCAATGACAGAAGACTGAGGCCAGACAAGATTTTGAGAGGTAAGCCATGCAGGGCAAATGGAGAAGCTATTAGAAGCACTGATGCAAAAAAGAAATCTTGATATAATACAGTTGAAGTCCTGAATAGTATCCCATAATATAAAAAAGTGACAACCATGCTAAAGGGGTGAAGGAGGGAAGGAAGTATTGGAAATTTCTCTAGGTTTAGATAAGAATCCTAGGTACCCTATCTGTTCCTATTACCTAACAAATAAAACTACAAAATTTGAGCTTTTTTTGTCTCTTAGTTCCTATAGAAAGCTGATGGCTACCTTTTTAAGTACCTGTTAGAAAATGATTATTGAAAATTGTATCAATATATAATCTGATAAAAAAGTAAAATAAAATAAAATAAAATAAGAAAGAATCAGATAATTTGGACAGCAAATGAACTAGGGGAGTGGGGGTTTCTCCAAGATATATTTAGGCCCTTTCCTGTGGAAATATCCACTGACATACAGGTTACATAATTAAAAAAAAATTACAACACATGAAACTAGTTAGAACTATGGACAGGAAGAACTTTAACAAATTAGAAGGAAGATTCCTTTTCTATCTTGCATAGGGTACCCGATCAAGAAAGCTTTCATAGATATTGAAAAATGAATCGGTATTCAGTAATCAAAGATTGGAGGATGGGCTTTTGGACCAGAAGAATGGCATCAAAAAGATAAGAGGCCGAAAAATGCAGTGTATGTTTAGTAGAAATCAGATTATCAACTGAGTAGGACTAGAGGGTTAACATAGGAAATAGTGGAAGATGGCACTAGTAAAATAGGTTAGAACTGGATAATACAGATTATGTACATATTACACATATATTTGAAATAATTGTATTAACATATATTTAATTAACATATATTATCTAAATTAATATAATAATAACACAATTTTATGCATAACATACATATAATATATGTGTACATGTTGTTATGAGGGGTGGTTAAGGTCCTATTATTTATTCATTCAGTGAAGCAGTGGTGTTTAACCAAGTTGTGAAAGATAGAGGTTTACTTCCTACAACTGCCTGATAAAGCTTCACTGAAGAGTGATGGAATTCTATGACAGGCTTGATGCCCTAATAACAGTTCCCAGAGAATCAGTTGGCTTAGAGGTATCTAGGAAGTTGGTCTTGAATTCCTGGGACCTTAACAATATTTATAATCCTAGCCCAAGGTTGATTTTGATGTATTTAGATCAGCTAGGCTAATTTCCATGATCTGACTACGATGTTAAATGAAGATGACTTGTCCTCAATAAGGTACACTATCAGTTTATAAGTAAAGACTGACATAGGCTTGTTGAGTAACTGAGTTTATTGGATTGATTGAAGGAAGGAAATTGGGAGATGGGAGAGAGGGAAGTAAGGTGAACCTTATTAAGTTTAACCTAATATTAAGTATAATAAATTGTGGTAATGTCTAAATAGAAAGTTGGCCTAGGTGCTGAGTCCTGGGGACTTTGAGAGTCTCCCCTGGCTCAAAGCCTGTTGTTAATTCTGGATGTTTGATGGGATAATCTTGTTTGATAATTAAGGCTCAGTGGCTTTATCAATATTAAGGCAACCCTGTCTGCCTGCCTATACCAATCTCTCTCCTCCCAGGGCCTGGACAGCAGACAACCTCCTGCCTCCCAACCCAAAGAAGAAGAGGAGTTGAGGGATTTGTGTACCCCAATTTATAATCCTTTCCCAACTGCCAGATTGGCACATGCCCAGGGCTGCCTTGCCAGGTTCTGTGTTCTAAAGGGGCAAACTGCTCTGTTGCACCTATAGAAAATGGCTGACCATTTCTATACATTACAGTGTGTGTGTGTGTGTGTGTGTGTGTGTATACACATATATATATATACATATATATGTAACAGATTACATAATTTCAACTGAAAAGTTAAGAGTTTAGATGGTTTGATAGACTCATTGAAGGTTTCCAAACAATGGAATGACTTTACAATATATCCTATATGACCTCCCTACTTTTCATACTGTAAGGATGGGGGATGGGACAAAAAGAGCCAGAAGAAGGCCGTTGGTGACAGTTACTGACAGTTGGGACCAGAGAGATTCTGGGAGAATTCTCCAGAAGAAGGAGGAGAGGAGGAAGACTTCCTGTGGAGGACTGAGAGAGGGAGGAGGAGAATATCTCAGTTTGAATCCAGTCCTGAGGGCTTCCTGAGGATCTTTCTTTGCACATTGAAACCCCAATTCCCTGGTCAATGGCATCACATTGCTTCTCCTCCAGAAAGACTTCAATAATCGAGTCAGCTAAGTTTTGGGGCTCCATTTTGGGAGCAATTCTCTTAGGCTCCTTCCCCCATTACCCAACCTTTCTGAGAGACCATTTCCAGTCTAACTTACAATTACAGAAAAGGATAGAAATAGAAACAGAAGGAGAAGGGACAAGAGGGGAGACCCTTAGGTGTGGGAACCCCAAAGGTTCCCACCTGAGTGACAGACCCCATAGAAATAAAGAGGGCACCCCAAAATCCCTCTGCCCTTCACCCCTTTCCCCAATCTCTATATTGATATTAATAAAAGACATTCATTAGTCAGATAGCATTCCAGAGTGCCTGAGAGATGAGGGGGAGGGGAATCACAGCTTGGTCTGGCTGCTTCCATCTTGGAGCCAGACCACAAACTGTGAAGTTGGCTGACCTTGGAGGAGGCTTGTGTGAACCCCGCCCTCATTTGGAATTGGATTGGGGTCCCCCATTCCTCCTCTTATAGGGAAGCCTGACTCCTAACTCCTGTGGGGCAGCATGACCATCCAGGTCACTCAGTTTTGGGGTGACACCCCCTTGAAGTCTCCCAGCATATAATCATCAGGAGGGGAGAGCTAGAAGAGAGTCTCACCCCTACATAGACTCTCTCTATCTCCCCTCCATCCCTAACATTGGTTATTGGCTTTCATTATTCTTACAGTTTTGGAGAGCCAGCTAGGAGAAAAATGGTTGCCGTCTGGTTCAAACAGAGGCTTTTTTTTCCCTCAGAATTATTTAGGTTCTTTACCTAAGCTGGCTCTGCCAAAAACTTGTAATAACGAATGAGAGCCAGTACCCAAATGTTATGATAGAGGGGAGATAGAGAGAGTCTATGAGATGAAACTCTCTTCTGGCTCTCCCCTTCCACCAAACATACCCTCAATTCTTACAATTCCCTCTTTTGCTACTCATGTTCATTCAAGTTCTTACTATTTCTCACCTGGACTTCTCAACTTAGTACTTCTTCCCCTTTCATGAGTCTTCCAAATCTCTCTATATGCTTCTGGCAAATTACTTTTCCTAATAAATGCTTCAATAGCTCTCCTTTTCAAAATCATTTGCTGAATCCCCACTGAGTGGACAATAATTTGACAGAGAGTTGTAACTTCATTCTGTTAGATATATTAAAACCTAATAGAAACCAGTTTGTCCATTTCCCTCCATCACCTCCATGTTTACTTCCTAGGAAAGTGCCAGGTTTTAAAGACTGAGGGAAAACAAACATGTCAACCAAATATTTATTTGGCAATGCATATGTTGTCACCCAATATCTACTGTCCTATGCCAACACAAAAGAATGCCAGTTTGGAATGTTATTCCCTTTGATCCTAATATTATAATTCATACTGTCACCTTATATCTTCTGATCTTCTCAATCCTTCACCCTCTACTCCATCTAAATGAATCATATTTAATCATCAAAATGACCTTTGTAGGAAAAGAGAAGAATTGAAACTACCCCCACTCTATTTTATACTTGCTATCTTAATTAGGTGAGAATATGTTTCAATCAGTCATTCACAGGCTTCAGCTTGGTCTTCTTGGGTGTTAAAAGGCATCTAAATTATCAAATGAGTTAAGAAAGGATTCAATCAAAAGTAAGCATGGCTTTTCAGAGCAGTCTTTAGTAAGAACTACCTCAAAAGGATGGGGGATTTGGGCATATAATCTTCTTTCCTTTACCACCCACCACTTTTCGCCAGACCAGGGCATTTTGAGTTTCAAAGAGTCCAAGCAAATTTTGGGCTTTCCCTCTTTCTGTTGGTTTCCTAGTGGTATCCTCAGATCAGCAGACAACATTTGCATTGAAACTCAACTCAGATAGAGTTTGGATTTAATTGTAAAAGGACCATATTGAACATTATATGAATGGGAGAGAAGGACTTCTTCCAGCAGCCAGGAAGTGTGAGTTATCCCTTTGCACATGTGCTCCTTAAACTTGAGCCCATTTTGCCCTGGACTCTTTATGTATTAGTGAGAGAATATATTATACCTGTTGGGAGTAAATAATATTAATAGCTAACATTTACATAATGCTTCCTATTTCCTACAAACTGTTATGGGGAAAACCAGGGAAATTGACTTAAATATTAAATGTGCGCTCTGAGGGGTGGATAGGAGACAGAAAGGGACAATGGGTGAGACTTTACAAGCTAGGGAACCAGGTTTAACTATAAGGGAATGACCATTGACTGAAATGGCAGTTAAGCCTAACCAACTGTCACTCTGCCCCACCCAGCCTGGAATAAATTCAGATTATTACATACACACAATAAGGACTTCAAATTACTAAAAACACACAGGGAATCAGTTTCATTATAATATGAGGGGAGAGGGCAGCTGGGTAGCTCAGTGGATTGAGAGCCAGGCCTAGAGACAGGAGGTCCTAGGTTCAAACCCGGCCTCAGCCACTTCCCAGCTGTGTGACCCTGGGCAAGTCACTTGACCCCCATTGCCTACCCTTACTTCCACCTATAAAGTCAATTCACAGAAGTTAAGGGTTTAAAATAAAAAAAAAATAATATGAGGGGATTGGAAAGGGGGTTAGAAAAAACTATGACTAACAACCCAGGAATGGAGCCAAAAGGGGTAAGTTCCTTAGTCAACCTGGCTTCTGACAGGCTTTGACAGCTTGGATAAGGACCTGAGGAAGAGGGCTTGATTTTTGGGGGTCTCATTCCAGAGATGTTTCAGGATGCCGGGAGCCAACTCCTCCAGAACTGATGATCCAAAGTAGCCAGGTAGGGAGTGGTCTGCAAGCTGTCCACCAGATCACAGGCCACTTCACAACTCAGAGATGACTTGTAGGATTGAGGTTTCTGCCTTTTCAGCCTTCACCACTCTCCAAGATCCCAGGGAATCAGGGTACAACTCTACAAGCTCTGAGGTCTCCCAGGGTCAGTTACAGCTTGTCCCAACCACCACGGAGTCCGTCTCAGAGAGCAAGAGACACACTTCCTGCTTCCCCATTCCATTCGGAATTCTCCAGCCCTTCCTGTTAGGTCTCCTAAATAATAACTAAGTAATCCTCCTCACAACAAAACTCAGCTAAGTTCTTTACAATTATTGTCTCATTTGATCCTCACAACAACCCAGGGAAACTAAATAAACTAAATAAGGAAACTAAAGCTGCATAGGTTAAGTGACTTGCCCAAGCTAAACATATTAGAAGACACTTGAGCTGATGACATTATAGAACTGATTCTCTAGGGCACATCTAAATTCCCAAGGTGAAGATACAGACAGTTAACATCTCGGAACATGATTCATCAGTGAGTGTATGAGTTGTGTACATCATCAATATTTAATTGTTGTTACTTGATGAGTCACAACAAAACACATACATACCCACAAACACATATCTGCACACACATATACTGATGATGGGATTTTTTTCCTCTCTTACAGTTAGGTTGTTTTCTGGATTCCTTTTAGGAAACTGTATAGTATTTTTTTTTATTCTAAGCTTCTTCTTGAAGCAAAGTATTATTTTTCTTATTACCATATTCTCACAATATTTCTTAGTTGTGAATCATCAATTATTATAGTTTTCCAAAAACTTGAATTTGAAGGTCACCTAAATGACAGTGGAGGAAAATGTAGTGGAAGTGAGCTTGCTATAGCACCTAACAAATGAGAGATTGTACAAGATAAGGAGAGTAAAGGATTTCATCAGGGAAAAAAGTGTTACTAGAATTAAATTGGAAAAATTTTTTAAAAAGAAGTAAATTAGGTCATTCTTGAAATGAGAATAAAATATAATCAACTAACTATTGGATATTCTGGCTACTCACTTTGTATCCACACAATAGCAAGAGATATGTGGCATGATCAGGAATGGGTCATATTGCGAATGATTTTTATCATAGTTTTCATTGATGATCAGTCACAAATGAACAGTCATGAATATCTGTACCACTATCTCAAAATCCCGTATCAATTAGATCAGATTACTATAAAACATTTTAAAAATAAGTTACCTGCATTTGATCAATAATCTTCCTTAGGAGAGAGAGCATAGTAGAGTAGAAAAGATATGAACCTAATAATGAGATCTGAATTCTTGTTCCATCTCTGACACTCCATAGCTGTAGTGACATTGGACAATTTTCTGGGATTCAGTTTTCTCCTCTATATAATAAGAGGGTTGGACTGGATGATCTTTCTGGTTCTACCTAACTCAGAAGTCCTATGGGATCATTGATTCCTATTGAGGCAATGCAATGTGTGTCCAAATAGGCTGTTGTTATCTACTGAATCTCAGTTATTCTTTTCTTTGTGCTTTGTGAAGCAGCTGATCAACTGTATATCATCTTTATAGACTAACACTTGCATTAAACTATGATATTATTCCTTAAAAGGAAAATGTACTTGTATGATGACTGTTACTAGGAAATAGAGCAAGGAATGACTGATATTGTCTCCACAGACTGTGCAACTTTGCCTCCCCTTACATAAATATTGATTATGCAGTATACATGTGTTTCTACTGATTAGGTGGACTGGCCTCTCATAAGATTCCTGTATAGTTGGCACACAAGCTCTGAAATGGATTATATTTGCTAGCACTTCTCCTAAAGAGAAATGTCATCTTTACCCTTCAGATAGCCCAATATAATTATTTGCCAGAAAACTGAATTTGGAATGGCTTTCCCTAATCCCATCGTCCTCCTAATATAATATAATTGGATCCTTAAAACCAGTGGGGGCTTTCAATGCCTAGTCCTATCTATTCTGAATTTAGAAATCTTAGATGTAACAAAGTTTTAGCCAGTTTTACTGGCTGCATTTCCCAACTGTGAACTTTGCCTTTATTCACCAGTTAGGACTTGTCAGGAAATGCAGAATAGACTCAAATTTAATTGATTTAATGGAGAGCTTTTGGGGCATAGTAATTGCAATAGCAATGTATGTTAAGACATTAAAGACTCCCAAAAGCAAGGAAATGCAGTTATTAAAATATTATTCTTTTATCTGCAAAGAAAATTTTCCTTAATTGACTTTCTTAAGACTCTGGAAATGATTTCTCTATTTTACAAAAAACCTCTCTCATCTCACAGATGCATTTCTTTCCATTGTAATGAAACTAACTGTAATTCATATATAAAACTGGGACACTGTAATTCAACAAATTATGCATGGTACTAGTCTCAAATTTAAATCAAAATATTATGGAATAAGACTACAAGAGAAAAGTGGGAAGAATACTGATACTCAGATTCATTTTGGTCTGTGTGAAAGGTCTGTGTTTGCTTTAGGTTCAGAGATGACTCATCTTAAAAATAAAACACAACCTACAAACAAAATAAAATCCTTAGTGTCCTAATCCCTGCCCACCATTCATCCTTATTCACTTCACTGATTTATAAATCAGAGTTCATCTTTTGCTATTTCTGAAAACATATCCTAGTGGTCTTCATAAATGCATTTTCTATTGATCCAGTGCTTATAAAAACCTTTAGTTTTTCACTGTACTCTACTTGTCACATATGCCTCCCAAGTAAATTCTAATTTGGCTCTGAGAAGAGTTAAGATGTTTTGACCACATTCTAGAAATGAGATCATCCCTACTTGAAGGTACTTGCTCTTTGTCAGCTATGAATGATTCCTACTTGACAATATCACCTCTAGAATCAAGTAGCCTCAAAGACTTCAAAAAACACAAAGATGGAATGTTCTTTTAAATTTGCATGTGTGGCTAGAATGATCAGGTGTGGCTAGCATAAAAATTATTTGGAACTGGTGGAATATGATGCTTCCTGACTGCTCCCTCCTCAAATTGTCCTAAGGCTTTTTATTTGGGTCTCTTCTTTGCCCTTATGATACTTTTATTTTGTATGACACTTGGTCATATTTATTTCATTCCCCTCCTCTTTTTTATTAAGCCCTTACCTTCTTATAATCAATATTGTGTTTTGGTTCTAAGGCAGAAAAACAGTAAGGACTAGGGAATGGGGGTTAAGTGACTTGCCCAGGATCATATAGCTAGGAAAAGTCTGAGGCTAGATTTGAGCCTAGAACCTCCCATCTCCAGTCCTGGCTCTCAATCCACTGACCTACTTAGCTGCCCCCAAAGAGTTCTTCTTAATTTTAAGGTCAACTATTTATCTAGTTCTTCAGCTTCCTTTTTCATTTGAGAGAAATCTTAAAAGAAACTGAATACTGTGCAAGAAGTCCAACTAGTTATTTGCCTATTGTAACAGTCCAGTTTTGAGATGAAGTCTACAGTGAAACATTACAGAGTAATGGATGTTGACAGCCTTGTAATGGACTGAGGTAGAGTGTTTTAGCATACTAAATGGGAGAAAAGAGACTAGAGGTGCTGAAATGGAAGAATAGTACAGATTCCTTAACTGACTTGACTTCCAACTAAATGACAGCCTTCATATTGAAAAGATTTAACATGCCTTCAAAGTAGAAGTATGCATAAGATCAGTGGATTTAGAATCAGAAGAGATGTCTGAGATCATCTTAGTCTTTTTATACAAATGAGGAAACCAAGGCCCAGAGAGGACATTCACTTTCCCAAAGTCACAGAAATAAGTAGCTGGCAGAAAAAGGATCCAGATCCTGGTTCTATTCCATATCAGTCATAAGTCTTGAGCAAGGAGGAGAATATTTCTTCTTTCAAAAATTTCACTACTATTGGAATAGAGAATAGGGGTAGAAAATATGCTTACTAAAATGGAGAAACAAGGCACTTACTGGAGAAAAGACTAAGTCTGCTTCTTCCTTCCCTACCCCACCCACCTTCAAATTGCTCCATTAAATTTAATAGAGAAGGGCTCTTTTGACCATGTTGTCCCAAGTCCTTCCACCTGTTCTTAATCCACCCCATCTGCTTGTCAAAGAAAATTGACAGTTTATATTTCCTCTCATATGTTCCAGGGGCTTCCAACCTCCATTAGAAAAAAGAACAGCATAAGTTTGTGATAATAAGCTGAAGAGGATGAAGATGAGGAGCTAGGGAGGAAAAGAAAGGATTGTCTTTCAAACTCTCAAAGAAAATAAAAATAAAAGAGCAAAAGGTATTTGTTGTAGAGAAATGATATTGAACTCTGTATTGAAATGTTAAGTTTTAGAGTGTGTAGGGTGACTTTCCAAGTCAACCATGATAAGTCACTAATAGATACAGGGAACAGAGTTAGTTTCTATGTGAAAAGGGAAAATTATTACACAAAGGATAACATACAATATGGAAAAGTCCAGGAAAGCATTCTGAATTAATGTCTTGGAGTGCATTTAAGGGTATCAAAACAGAGACAATTTCTAATCAATATTGGGAAATAACAGTGAATTAGATTAAAAAAAATCATAAAATGGACTATGTTGTTTTCAGAAGTTAAAATTGCTGCAGTGCTTCATAGACTATAATTCCAAGGTAAATTTACTGTGAACATTGAATATATTTCAACTTCTTTTCCACTGTAAAGTGAAGCGCATCAACAGGGGAAATGTGGAATTAATTGTTCTGAGACAGTAGAAAATGTATCACTATTTGAAAAATGACCTCAGAAAATTTAACTTTCAGTTTCATTTTTCCTATAGTATATGAATCATAGATCTAAAATTGAAAGTAATGGAAAAACTCATACCTAGTCCAAAATGATCATTTTACAGAAGAGGAAATTGAGTCTCAAGGAGGTTTAATGACTTGCTCAATGACACATAGGTAGTATAGAATCAATAAATTAATAAATAAACATTAAGCACCTACCTATGTACCAGGCACTTTGTTAAGCACTGTATCAGTGGTGAGATTGGGGTACAGAGTCTCAGCTATGGACTTTGTGCTTAGTCCACTGATGGTCCACTCGAGATTAATTTATTATATTTGCAAAAGATATGGACCATCTATTGTGATAAAATCAAATTATATATTATTAGCTCTTGCACTTCAAATCCTATTCCAAATATGATACCCATATTGCCCAACACAAATACATAAAACAAAAACATTTCATGCAAACATTTGGTTATAGTTTTATTTTCCACTAACTGTACAGAAGGAGAGTATTGGTGCTCACCTGTCATTTACTGTTAATTCAGTAGAATGTGCCTTTGACTCTCAGTCACCATATGACAGTTCTTTTCCCATGCATAAATTAACCATTAGCACATAACTCCCACTACTAGCAGTGGTTTCATCTTCAATACCTTATGTCATACCCAGCTCCTCACAGTGTTGCCTGAAGGTCCCACACTTTCCCATAATTTGTATGCATTTGTGTGTGTGTGTGTGTGTGTGTTTTTGAGCACATTTTTCCTTGTCAGAAAACGAAGGAATTCTACTTACATAAATAGGAAAACTGTGGTCTAGTGGAGAGGATTTTAGACTTGGAGTCAGAATTTTTTTTCAAATCTTGGCTTTTGACACTGATATGATCTTAATCAAGGATGTTAATGTTGCTTAGCCTCTTCCTTTTCCTGAAAAGTGGGGATAAAAATACTGGTAGGAATGTTTTCAAGATCAAACGAGCTAATATATGTAATGATTATTTGCAAACCCTTAAATACTATATGAGTGTCAGATATTATTGTTATTTTTATCAATTATTTAGTTTATTTGTTACATTAAAATACCCAGTAAACTCCCTCTCTTCTTTACCTCCCTCCATTGGAGAAGGTATTACTTGATCAAAAGATCTACATATATAGAAAATAATGTCCTGTTTGTTTTTCTTTATCAGTTCTTTCTCTGGAGATGGACATGCATAACTCACTCTTCAAACGATATTTCTGTTGATATATATATATATATATATATATATATATATATATATACATATATAAAGTTCTCTTTTTCTGCTCATTTCATTATCCATAAATCCATGTAAAATTTTCTGCCCCCCCTCCATTATCCCATTTGTAATTTTTTTATGGCACAGCAATATTACATCATGGTTATATAGATTAACTTGCTTAGCTATTTCACAATTGATAGACATCCCTTCAATTTCCAGTTCTTTTGCCTCCACAAAGAGAGATGCTATATCCTAGAACATATAACTTCTTTTCCTTTTTCCCTGATCACCTTAGGAAATAGTCCTAGTTGCTGGATCAAAATGTATACATAGATTTGAAGTTTATCCTGACTATTTTTAAACTTACTATAACAACCTGAAGGATTATGGTGGTTAGGTGGACCAGAACTAGATACAGTTTCAGCACAGCCTATATTGGGAAATGCCAAAATGTTTAGTAAGATAATTGAAATATATTCGTGTGTACATTTGCTAGAAATTCTGTTCTTGATTGGACTCAACATTTGTTCATACTCAAGTACTCAAACACTGATTCGTGTAATTTCATTTATTTTCAAATCCAAATTCAAATGAAAATGACTTATCTATGCCTTCCTATTTTACACTGCTCTCATCTATGTCTTCCTAAGAGTTCACACAATGATTCTATCTAATATACTAGAATTTTTTTTCCTGAAAATGTAAAAAGAGCAGTAAATTACTCTAGCTCTTTTCCTGTCATCCCTCATACATTACAATGACAAGCATATATTTTCTTGATGACATCCTATACTCCTGTTTTTCTATGTAGCTTCTTATGTATTTTTTTTTGCATTCTGCTTAAATCTACCATGTTTCTTTTGCTTTTTTATAATACATATTTTTAGTATTCAGTGACTATTGCCTTGCATGTCTAATAACTATATGAAAACACCTATTGAATATCTGTGTAAAATAATGGGAATTTGTTCTAATCTCTAACCAAATGCACATCTATAATCAGTGATATATTAGTAAATGTTTAACAATAATGTCTCTGAAAAAATGTGTGCAGGATACACTTTTCAGTTTAATCTGAATTTTAAATTTTAAATATTTTCTCCATAATTTTCTTAATTTTAGATAATCAACAAAACAATCAATGAAGCTCTAATCTGTAAGACTTGACCATTTTTGAGATGTAAATGAATACAGTGAACATTTAGTTTTTGGTTTTGTTGAGAGTAGTTCAAACTGACTCTAGCATATTCCTGGCTAGAAGGGAACTTAGAGATCATCTGGTCCGATTCTTGTTTATTTGTTCCTTTTTAATAGTAAAGAAACTGAGGCCCAGATTATACAAGTGAATTGCCCAACATCATAAAGAACATGGATTTCAACACAAGTCAACCAACTCGACATAGTAAGATACCTTTGGAAACTGTACCCCAAAGTCCCTATTATCTGCTGTTTTTTTATTATAAGAGGTCAGTTATTTGTTTGTTTGTTTAGGCTTTGACCTTAGGGCTGTGGTCAATTAACACTTGACTTTGGAGACTAGTATAAAAATAAACTTTATTTTATTTAGATTATAGAATTTTAAAAGGTAATAAAGTATAACAGGAGAGGTTCCCTATCATGAAGGGGATTTCTAACCTACCACCACTTTCTGACTCCCCAAGGCATCTCTTTGTTCCTGGATAACCAGACTACACTAATCCTCCTTATAACTTACTAATACAAATTTACTAACTAAATAACATATCATTAATATTCATATAAACAATATATATAATCCTTAAAGTAAACCTCCAAAGATTTTAGCTTCAATGTTAGCCAGTCAGAGTTGACCTGAACAAGGCCTGAACAAACCCGTCTTCAATCTGTTTTTTTTTTTCAAAAGGTCAGAGGAAAGATCTTCTTCTTCTCTTGTCATGGTTTAATGCTAGTCACACACTCACACCTCTCCTTTCCAAAACTGCTAATCCAGGTATTTCCAAAGGGTTTTTAAAAGAGAATCCTAGAGAGTCTAGGACAGCCTGTTTCCTTGGACTAAGCTAAGCCTAAAGATTACCCCAAATCTCTTCAAGATCAGAATGTCAATTGGAAACCCCCACCTGAGAATTCCAACAGATTTTTCTCTCTCTTTCTAAACTGGCTTAAGACCATCTGACAAAATTTTTCTTTCCTGCCACTTAACTTATCAATAATATTCCCTATAACATACAACACTTTCCTGCTATGAAACTACCTCTATAACACTATCAATTTATAGATAAGCAAAGAGGTTCCCAAACAAGTGAAGATGTGGTGAAGATCACACAGGCATGTGACATTTTTTTCCTTTATCAAGGAGAACAAATAGTCACAAATTAATTTAAAAGAGTATTATTGTTCCTGTAAGAAGTGATGAAAGAGATAATTTTTAAAGAAACATGGAAAGACTTGGGTGAGCTGATGCAGAATGAATTGAGCAGCACCCAAAGAATAAATTATACTGTAATGTCAGTTTTAGAAAAACAATTTTGAAGACCATTAATTGACAAAGAATGAAATAAGTGGAACCAGGAGAATAATTTATATAATACCAATAACACTGTAAAAAACAAAATAACTTTGTCATTTATAGAGACCATGGTCAATGCAATGATCATTCATGTTTCCAGAGAAAGGATGATGAAGTCTTCTACCTACCTACTGACTGAGATGATGGATCTGGGGTGAAGATTGAGACATATATTTTTAAAATAGTCAATTTGGGAATTCTTTTTGCTTGACTATGTATATCTGTTATGAGGAATTCATTTTTTATTATTTTTTCCAATGGGGTGGATGAAATATAAGAGAGAAAAATAGATTTTTGTTTATTGAAAAATAAAATTTAGTTTTAAAAAGTAAAATACTACTTGAGGAATATACATATGCATGCACATTGTGTGTGTGTATATGTATGTGTGCTCAGAGGAAAAACTTTCTATTTGGATTTTTATCAAGTTTTCATAATTTTATAAACTTCAGTTGTATTACTTTGACACATTCTCTTTCCCAGGGAGATTAAACTGAGTTTTCTCAATCTCTTTTCCATAATATGACTTGATGCTTGATATCATTTTGGTTAAAGTAAGCTAAACTTATTTGACAGCAATTATAACATTCCCAAGGCATGGTGACTGGTATCTTATACAGTCCTCCAGGCAAGGTTTTAACATGAGACTTTATAGTAATACAATGCCTCAGGTAATTTCTACTGCATTTTCCCTTGTCAATACTATTTAGCACCCTCCTTGTCTTCTCTGCTGTGCCATTTTCTAGAATATAGTTTGAAGAAGACTATATAAGAACTCAAACTGATTGTATAAAATTGGGATAAGCTGAGATTTTCCCAGGAGCCTTATTTAAAAAAAAATAAACAAAAAAGTCCTCACAACTCAGGTCAGTAAGAGATGCTAAATTACTTCAGTAGATGAGGCAACATGGAACTTGCTTTATACTCTTACTAGCTGTGACCCAGCAAAAGTCATTTAATCTCTCTATATTTTAGTTTCCTTCTCTCAATAAATAAGAAGTTTGCAATTATTGATCTTTCAGGTCCTTTCCAGCTTTAAAATCTATGATTCTATGATTGAGTAAATATGCAAATTATCTCATTGATTCTTGTTTTCTTTCTTGATTCTGGAACATCTTAATCATAACCAGAGGAAATTAGCTAGAGCAAAAGAAAGAAGAGTGGGGAGGAATACAATAATTAGGAATGGTAGCTGGTTCAAAAATTAAAATCTATCAGAAAATTAGGAGAAAACATCATCAAGGAACTTATGATTCCTCAATATAAAATTAGTTGGTTATATATAATTCAGGGAAGACCCTTAAATGGATTTTCCTTATTCATATTTCAATTGAATTAAATTATTAAGCATCAGTTGAATATAAGGAAGTCCCTGTACTTGATATTAGGAATACAAAGACTAAACCCAAAAATGTCCCTGCTTTCAAAATGTTAGATTCCACGCTACCTAAAGATTAATTTGTAATAATGGCCTATATTTGTGGTAACTGAGAAGGAAATGGAAACTTTGAGAAGGCGTGGGAAGCCAATAAGAGAAACAGTCTCAAATAGATAAAAATCTGAGACTCCTCTTTTGACTCCTTTTCTGATCCACACTTTTCCTTATTGGAAAGCTTTAAGCTCTTAGCAAACCAGTACTTCAGAGGTTAAAATTCTTCCCCTTTGGTCAAAAATGCAGCTGCTTGGCAAGCCAAGGCCAAAACCTTAGTTTAGCAGGGGCATTTCGCCCCTGAGAAAAGTATTCTCAGACTTACCTTGCTGATAATCACGTAGCTGAAAGTTCAGCCTAGTTCTTATCTACACCTTGAAGCTTCTAAAGCCTTTTGTTTTGTCTATGTTAAAAATATAGCTCTGTGTAGTTGTGAGAAACTTTCCTTGTGCTTATAGGTGAAAGGGAGGTTGAATTTTCATATATAATAAACTTGTGACTCAATGGCACGTCGGAGAAGTAGCTATGAGTTAACAGTCAATTGTCTCAGATGTCCCTTTTCTTTATCAACTAAGCTGTCCTTATCGGATTATCAGGAGATGATAAATCGATCTCCACACCAAGGAAGTCCCAAATAAAAGTCAGGAAGAGTCGAACACTGAAATAACTGAACAACAATAAATATTGTGAATGAATGGATCTTTTAATTTTAATGTCAACATTATGCTTCTTAAAAAGACTATTTATTTAGATAATTGACATTAATCTTGGAATCAGTATAATCTAATCCATATTATATATTTAGAGCTGAAAAGTCTCTTTGAGGGCATCAAGTCCACCACCCTCTTTTGAAAGATGAAGAACCTGATTAATGTTAAATAATTTGCTAAGTTATACAGAAATTGTTAAGTAGCTGAGGAAGGATTCAAATCCTTACTCCATGGAAATGTTCCATTCATTGTATCCTATCACCTCCACCAAACCAGTTCAACCAGATCCAATTCAATCTCATCTCTTTAGAGATGGTCTTTTCATGAGGAACGTTTGGAAATCTTTTATTTTATTAAATAACCATTTTCCCCCAGAAAGAATATAGTCAGTCTTGATGGGTAGGTGATTCTTGATTGTAAATCCACTTCCCTTGCCTTTCAGAATATCATATTCTGAAACTTCCAGTCTTGTGGTATAGAAACTGCAAGATCCTGTGAAGTCCTGACTGGGGCTCTATAAATGTTTACTTTGTTTCTTTCTGACTGTTTGCAGTATTTTCTCCTTGGTCTGAGAGTTCATGAATTTGGCTAAAATATTCCTGGAAGCTAGCAATTTTTTGTTTTTTGTTTTTTGTTTTTTTTTTTAATAGGAGGTTATCTGTGGATTCTTTCAATTTCTGTTTTGCCCTCTTGTTGAAGAATATCAAGGTAATTTTCTTTGATAATTTCTTATAATATGATGTCTAGGCTTTAATGACTTAATGACTTTCAGGTAGTCCAATCATTCTTAGATTGTCTCTTTTGGATCTATTTTCAAGGTCAGTTATTTTTTCAATGATATATTTCATATTTTCTTCTATTTTTTTCATTCTCTTGATTTTCTTTTAGTTTTTGATGTCTCATAAAGTCATTTGCTTCTCTTTGTCCAGTCTTCATTTATAAAGACTGATTTTCTACCTTGATTTTTTTATTCTCCTTTTCCATTTGGTAAATTTTACTTTTCATGGAACTTTTCCTCTTTGATTTTTTACCTCATTTTCTAGTTGATCAGTTCTACTTTTTATGAAATTCTTGTCTTCACTGGATTTTTGTATTCTTTTTCTACTTGACCAATTTTTATTTTAAGCTATTTTATTTTTACATTATTTTTATTTCTTTTACTATTGTTCCTCCCATTTTTCTTCCACTTTTCTTAGTTGATTAAAAAATTTTTTGACCTCTTCCAGACATGAGACCAAGTCCATTTTTTCTTTAAATTTTGCACATGGGTGCTTTGGTCTTACTGTCCTCTCCTGAGTCTATTCCTATTTCTCAATTTCTTCATATTCATCATTTCTTATAGCACAATAATATCCTTCTAAATTAATAAACCATACTGTCATCAGTCATTCCTCACTTACTAGTTATTTACTCTATTTCTAATTCTCATAAAAAATAAACAAGAAAAACCAAACACTCTTACTCTCAATATTTCAATAAATACTAGTTTATCTTTTACCTCCTTGGGATATTTGACCAGTTTTCAGATTGCCAGATCAAATGATCATTTAAAATTGTAAACGAATTTATGTATCATACAGTCTATTTTTTATAGATGAGAAAGTCCAGCACCAACGAATGTAAAAGTGTCTTGCCTAAAGGATATTGTTGTAGCTAGTACTTAGCCCAGATGTTACTACTACAAAGACATTTTCCATTATAATATACAACCCCTTTATTCTAGGTCAGTGATGGACATGGCCTGCAGGCCAGATGTGGCCCCCTGAAATGTTCTATTCCGCTTTGGGACATTATTCCTAATCTGAAGAATGCAATGAGTAGGATACAATACAATGAAACCTCGAAAGAGTTGCCTTAGAAACAGACTGACAGATTGAGCACTTCCTTTCCTTTGAATCCCTTTTTAAAAAGTTTGCCCATCAATGTTCTAGGTTAATTCCTTAATATAAAATATAAAATAAATCCAGAGGATGATGTGGCAGAATATAAAAAATGCTACATGTGAATCCAGAATATTTGATGTCCAAATACAAAATTCAAGAGAAGTATAAAAAAGCAATGAGAAAAAGAAAATTCAGAGACTCCATAAGGTTGAATTGTTTATATTCTTACATGGAAAGATAATATTTGTAACTCTTAAATTTTTTTATAATTTTCATAATTATAGGTACTTAGAAGTACTTAAAGAAATATTCATAGACAGAGGGTGTGGTAGTAAATTGTTTAGGATAATATAAAAATTCAAAGGGTGAAAAAGATGAGTGTAGTGAGAGAAGAGATAAAATGGGATAAATCATATCATATAAAAGAGGCACAGTCAAAAAAATCTAGTAGAGTGGAATGAAAGAAAAGAGTGGAGATGGACAATACTTAAGCTTTACTCTTATTGGAATTGGATCAGAAATGCAATAAAAGCCAGAATCATTGGGGTAAAGAATCCTATCCTATTCTATAGAGAAGTAGAAGGGGAATAAGAAAGGAGGTGGTGAGGATGAGAGTAATAGATCCCTCCACCAGTGAAAGGAGAAAGTATAGAATTGAAAGGGGAAAAAACAATAGAGGAGAATACACAGGTGGTAATCATGATTGTGAATGAACTCAAGTATAAAATTGAAGTGGAGTGGCAACAAACCAATAATACAATTAAAATTGTATGATATGAAATTTTAATGGCCAACCTTATTCACAAAGAAGATATTTATTGTGACCATATTGTACCCATATCCCCTATGATTACAACATGACAATATGAAATAGGAACAGAATTTATCATTCCCCTTCCTAAAAAACTTTTTCCAGATAGTCTCGTGGTGTGGTAGGTGGAGATTAATGCCCTTATTCCTGCAAATCAAAACAATTATTTTTGGCTTAAAAATAAGTAGTCTTCCACTAATGGAACTTTGTTGGTAACAAAGTAGGAAGCAATTGCCAGCTGGAATTACAGTTATTGAGGAATGTTTCCAAATTCTCACTAAACTCTTTATATTACCACACATATTCATCTGTGAGCTCAGTCTCCAAGAATATAATATCTTTTATGTTTTGTTTCTTAAGCAGAGAGTAGTTTTTCATTGCTTTTCTTAAAGTTCTCAGTATAGTGACTACCATATAGATGACATTTGGAATTAATGTGGAAAGAATTCTGGATTTCATGTCAGAAGAACTGGGTTTGAATTTTTCTTTATTCCTTGTGAAAGGAGCAGAGCCAGAAGAACGTTGTACATAAGAGATTGATACACTGTGGTAAAATAGAATGTAATAGACATCTGTACTAGCAGCAATGCAATGACCCAGGACAATTCTGACGGATTTAAGGAAAAGAATGCTACCCACATTCAGAGGAAGAACTACAGGAGATGAAACATAGAAGAAAAACAACTGCTTGAACACTTGGGTTGATGAAGACATGATTGGGGATGTAGACTGGAAAGTACCACCCCAATGCAACTATCAATAATATGTAAATAAGTCTTGATTGATGATACATGTTAAAACCAGTGAAAATGTTAGTTAGCCATCAGGGGGAGGGGTGAAGGGGAAAGTAAAAATATGAATCATGTAACCATGGAAAATTTTTCTAAAAATAAAAAAATTTTTAAAAAAGTCTGACCCATTCAGGATTACATTATTTATTCTTTCCCTACTTTGAGCAACATTCTGTATTAATTATGAATCTTCAACCTTTTGACTCCATCTCTCAGAATTCTTTTTTTATTACCCAGCATTCTTTTACCTTTTGTTAAGTTGCATGATTACATTGTTTGTATATAATTGTAGAAAACTCTACCTCTCACTCTCTTTTCTCTCTCGTGTTAGTGGCTGGGTGAGCTCTCTGGTTTTTATTTTCCTTTGCTTCGTCATAAATATAAAAACAAACAAAAAACAATAAAACCCTACGTGATGTTGAGTACTTCTTTCTGAACCTCAGGTTCTCATCTATAAAATAAACAAGGTGAACTAAATCACTGTTAAGTTCCATTCCAGCTCAAATTTTATATCATTTGACTTTGCTTGGTTAACAGATAAGTAGAAACATAGAACTGTGAAATATTAAAGTTGAATGCTTGTTTAGTCCAGGGGTTCTTCAGAACATTGAATAATTAAGATAGCTATCTTCTATGGGCGGGTGTAATTCAGCAATTACAATAATAATATCAAAGATCACTGATCCCAGATCTCTGTAACCAAAATAATAAAAATTAAAATTTTTGAAATATTGTGAAAACTGCAAAATATGATACAGAAACATGGTGTGAATACATGCTTTTGGGAAAATGGCATCAATAGATTTGCTCAGTGCAGACTTACCCTAAACTTTCAGCTTATGAAAAACTTAATATCTGGGAAATTCAGTGAAGTGGGATATTCCTGTAAATGTCTAAGGCTCGATTTAAATTCAAGTCTTCCTGATTCCAGGCAATTTCTGCATTTATTGATATGACTGCCTCTTTTCAAACCACACAACACTCCCCTACCATATACAAGGGACAGCTCCCACTACACATGGGACTCATTATTGCATTGTTTCACAAGAACCAAACCAGTTGCTGAGAAAAATTCTACTGATCCTAACCGAAATTCTTCAGTGAGCTGTGATGTAAAAAGGAGACAAGCAATCAGTTAATTATTCAGTCACTAAGCATTTACTAATCACTTACTCTGTATTGGGTCCTAGGGATAGAAAAGCAAACCCAATCCTTCTGCTTAAGGAACTTCCATTCTAGTAGAAGGACAACATGTACATAAATAGGGCATAGAGCTCCATGCAGATTATATGGAATGCAATCTTAGAAGGGTTTGTGACCTTTTAAAAATGAACTGATTATGTTTATTTTTTAAAATTTATCTGTGGGTATAAGGAAAGACCACTTGCAAAAGGTCGGATTTGTATTAAGTCCTAAAGGAAGTCAAGGATTTTAATAGATTGAGGTGAGGAGAGAGAGCATGGCAGAAGAGGTAGCTAGTGTAAAATTAGAGACAAGAGATAGAATCTTATATATTATGAAAAGCAAATTAGCTCATGTGTCTGGATCATAGCAAATGAAGTGACTAAAATGTACAAACACTGGAAAGGTAGGAAAGTGTTGGGTTGTGAACAGCTTTTCAATGGCTAACAAAAGACTTTATATCTACATGCAGCTTCCTTGAATCAGTGAAGAAATGTTTCTAAATTTCTACCATGGGTCATATTGCTCATCTCTCTCTTATGTCTAACAGAGATTCTCTGTAGTCACCAAGGAAGCCACTTCAGAATGTGAAAATAATAATGTGTGGTGGCATACCTTCTGTATTGGATTTAATAAGGAGAAGAAGCAAAAAAAGAATTAGAGTGGTATATAAAGTCAGTCACTATTGCAGTCATTCTGAAGTGACTCCATGTTTTCACCTGGCTTGATTTTGGGGAGAGAGGTCCTGCACAAGAAGGCATTCCCATCATGTGAGAACATATCTCCTGATCAGTAATCTTATCTCCTAATAGTGAATAGGTGGTAGTAGCTGCCAGGCATGTCCACTTAACTCATTTCTTTATTAGAATTATGGATTAATCAAAATACTAATGGAGAAGCTAAGGTAATACTTTAACCCCATCTCCTCAAGATTACATAATCCTGTACCCTAAGAAATGATGTACAGGTTAATTAAAAAAAAAGAAAATGGATCTACATGAAGTAATGAAAAGTGAAATGAGTAGAACAAAGAGAACATTCATTATATACAGCTTTAGAATTAATATTTTCAGAATAACTTGTGAGTGTCCACCCACCTTCAGAGAAAGTACTGAAAAAATAGAAACATGGAATATACATATAAAAGTATGTATACATATATATATAATATATATGTCTTTTTGTAGCATGATACCTTCTATAATGTAAAGAGGAGAGAGACGGACTGAGATACCTGGAAATAAATTTTATTAAATAAATTTAAAAAAATAAACATAATCAGTTCATTTTTTAAAAGGTCACATCATTTAATCAAAATACCTTTACCTTTATATGGAGTATTTTACTCTTCCTATAAAAGACAGTTCCCAGTTTGAATTCAGTGCCAACCTACTATTGTAGGACCCCTAATAAACTTTTAACTCAGAGCAAAGGTACAAACACAGAAATTTCCTTTTAATACCTAGGATCTTGAAGTGGAGAAGTAAATATCAGGCTTATGAAACCTCGCTGAGCAAACCACTTGGCAGAGATTCTGTCCTTAGGAGGGAAAACCTTGAAGATACTAAGGGAAAATAAAAGATATTAGGAACTTCATAATTAAAAATCCTTTTTCAACCTTGTGTGTATTTGTGAAAGAGTAGACCTGAAGTTTATGGAAATGGGTCAATGGGGTTATGATTGTGGATATAGACTCTAAATCAGGGGTTGGCAACCTTTTTGGCCATGAGAGCCATAAACACTACATTTTTTAAAATGTAATTTTGTGAGAGCCATGCAGTGCTCACAGTGTGTGCTTCTGTAACAGCACCTGAAAAAAAAATCGACTTTATGGCTCCTGCAGAAAGAGCCATATCTGGCCCTCAAAAGAGCCAGATATGGCTCGAGAGCCATATGTTGCCAACCCCTGCTCTAAATGATCACCCTACTGTAAATATCAATAATATGGAAATAGGTCTTGATCAAGAACACATGTAAAACCCAGTGGAATTGCACATAGGCTATGGAAGGGGGTTGGGAGGAGGGGAGAAGAAGAACATGAATCATGTAGCCATGGAAAAATTTTCTTAATTAATCAATAAAAAATTCCAAAACAATGAAGTTTATGGAAAGAATATGCATCTATACTATTTATGCTTTGCCACGTTATTAAATAATTTTGCTTAACCTGATTTTATCAACTGGCTGTTAAAGGTGAACCCAGTGGTAGAGTATTATAAACTGTATCCTATTGACCATCCAAAGGCCTTCAGATTTAAAGTATATGGATTTTTCTGATTTTTCTAAAGACATTCCTGAATTAAATATTGAATGTTGAGCCATGGAATATCTTGAGCCTCTAGTAGTTGTCCTGGGGAATCCAATCTCTATGTGTCAATTTGGGGGTGGGGAGGAGTTCAATAAGATATCCTGTTGAAAAAAAGATAAAAATATATTCTATAGTTATACCTTTATAAAATATTTTAAATGATTTTATTTGGTTCCTCTTGTTTTTATATTGAAGTAATTTTTGAATATATATCCTCATTGACCCTACCCATCAAACTCTTCTTTGTAACAAAAAAAATTATTGAGCAAGAATATCTGAGATGATTGGGGATATAGACTCGAAACTACCACACCAATGCAACTATCAACAATTTGGAAATAAGTCTTGATCAATGACACATGTTAAAACCAGTGGAAATGTGCATCGGCCATGGGTGAGGGGACTGCGGGGGGTGAAGGGGAAAGTAGGAGCATGAATCATGTAATCATGTTAACTTTTCTAAAAAATAAATATTATTAAATGTTAAAAAAATGAATATCTAAGATGGTAACTACCTGACAAGCAGAATCAACATTCTGAATTTATAGTCTCCTCACCTTTTGACTTCCTTTCTTTAAGACTAAGATTGGTTACAACAGTAGAGCTTGTCTTCCTTTCAGCTATTATTTTTTTAAAACTACATCACTTAGTCAATATGTAGTGTCCTCTTGGTTTTTTCCACTTCATTCTAAATCATTTGGTATGATTTCCAATATATCTCTGAAATCCCCAAATTCTTTAACACCTCAATAATGTCATATTACATATATATGACACAGTTTATTCAGGCATTGTGTAGTTGATGAAATGTAACTTAGTCTTCTAGTTTTGTTTTTTGTTTTCACTAGCAGAGGAAGTGTGGAATTAAATCTTTTAGACTAAAAAAATCCCTTCTGTCTAAAGAAGTTGGTATTTTCATTTTCAGGATCATATCTTTGCATTTTCAAACAATTAAAAGAAGTCCATTATTATCCTGGAGTAGCTAAATTAAGCTTCTTCCTGCACCAGACTCCATTTTCTGTTTTGATTGGGTGTTATTTCTTTGTCTGACTCTGATCATATTTCAACCCTGGTTTTGGTATGAAGATGAAAAGGCAAGTTGCTGACCTGCTTTAGGGCTTATAGAACTTATCTTTAGGACACTCAGTAATTGTGTCTTCCATTATTGTGATTATGAATCATGCATAAAGAACTTCATTTTTGTAAAGAGCTTTACATCACTCATAACTTGTCATCAAGAGCACCATAGTGTGATAAGGCACCTTTTTTACAGATGGAGAAAGGAAAACAAAGATATGTCAAAAATTATTAAATGATACAATCTTAACCCAGAGCAAGAACACAGATTTCATAATAGTCAAGCCTACATGATACCGGCATATTCTATTAAAGTGAATGATCCAAATACCCGGATTTTATTATTTTCAAAGTACATCATTTCTTTTTTAATCTAGAAAATTTGAATAGCAGTGTGATGTAGTGAAATAAAATCAGTTAAAAATTAAGCAAACCTAGATCTAGAACATAAGGAATTGGATTTACCACAGAATATTGAGCAAGTCACTATCTGTCAAGGATTCTGTTTCCTCGTAAGTCAGTTGATGAAATTGCACTAGAACACCTCCAACATAATTTATAATCTTAATTCAATCATCCTGTAATCTTTATTTGAATAAAATTGGCTGAATTGTTCTATTTCCTTGGATTGTTCTATGGACACAGCTGCCTTGATTAAAACGAAGTCATTTGGAAAATTGGTCACTTTTTTAAGTCAAAGTCAAAGGAGGCCTTCTTTTTTTTCCCCCTCTATGAATCAATTAACCACCTATTTAAATCAACCTTTATTAAACAGATACTGTTTTCATTCAACCAAGAGAGGCAACATCATTATCTCCAGGAAAAAAAAAAACAACAGTAGTATCTGGAATGTCTACTTTGCATAGGATTTTCAAAGTGTCTTATAATATTAGGGTATTTGATCTTCACAAAATCCTCTTATATCCTACAGGTATAAAATATGCTCATGAGTTTAAGCCTTACAGTTTATATCTACTTGCTGTAATTTCTTGGTCAAATCAACTAACATCCAAGATTCTCAGGCAACTCATTTAGACTAAAAGTTAGGGAATGATTAACAATCTGTTAGTAAAGATTACGAAATCACAAAATACTCCCAGATCAAGCAGAGTGCAACTATTGACCTCCTCAAAGACAGGAAGCTTTTTCATATGCATATTACCATCTACTAATTATCCAGTTATTTCTCCTGAAAACTGTCATCATTTTTATATGTGAATCCTTTTTATTTCTCTAAAACTTACTATAACAATGTGATAAATTTGCAATTAGGAAACTTGAGTTTAAGTTCTGGCTCTATTATACTTCTCTGATCATGGGAAAGTCCTTTAACTTATCTGAGTTTCAGTTTTATCATCTGCACACAAGAGATTGTTCCTTATGACTTCTAAAATATTTCTGGTTCTATTTCCATGATCTCGTAACATTTATGTGTGTGTGTATATATATATGCACACACACGTATCTAATATTCCAGTATAAATTTAAGGTGAAGATTTTGTTAAAGCTCATCCCATTACTTAGAGGTATTCAAAATTAAGACCAAAGGAATGGTTTTTTTCCCCCAACAGTCAATTTGTTCAATAAAAAATGCTCTGAATTGGTCTAGTGCTCAATTCCCAAATTTCTTTATGGGTAAAATGAGATAGCCGGATAGCACATTTTGACATGATCTTGATAAGCTCAGCAGTGTCTAGAGGAAAATAACCAGTATGGTGAAAATCTTGGATTTGTTACATATTTGAGGAACAAATTTACTATAGTGATCCTAAAATCTAGAAATAGAAAGTCATGATAGCCACCTCCAAGTACCTGAACAGCTATCAAATGAAATAATTTAATTTATTTGGCTTGACCCAAAAAACAGAATTCAAAGCAATGAATGAAAGTTTCAGAGAAACAGAGTTAGACTTGATAAACACTAACAACTAGAGTTTCACAAAAATGTGATGGAAAACCTAAGATCTTTGAGTGAAGGTTGTGTGACTGCTTATTGGGTATGTTACAGAAGAATTGTCATTGTTATTGTTGTTTTTCTCTTCAAATATAGCTGTTGAAATCCTTTCTAACATTAAAATAATCGAATCCTGTAACTTTAACAAATTATTACACAACAGATACATTCAGGAAGTACAAAGGAAGTCTGTTTCAGAACAACCCTTTGGTAGTTTAGGTTTCTTACTGGAATAAAATAAGACACTCATAAAATATCTGACAGTTAACAAAAAATATTTACTTAGCCATTATAGGAAAATGACATTCAAAAAGGTTATTCAGTTCAGAATACCACATTGATTAGCTCTTCTTAGCTTTTTTCTTGTTATGCACAAAAGCCTCCTGGTCCAGAAGCAGGGACTAGTTGGAGCTCCTTATGTATTTTATTTATTTGTCTTTACTTAGATCATCAGGAAGACGAAGCCAAGGCTTTGAAGCACTGAGCAAATTAAAAAATATTGAGCCATTTAATTTTTTTTTTAAAGCCTAACCTTTTGAGATGAGTTAGTATTCCTATTATACCTTATTCCTTCATGGCAAAGTCCTAAAGGTCTTATAGGGATTCTTTCTTCACTTAAATAGCTTAACATTATTATTGAACAAACCTGATCTTGGACATATAAGAAGCATGTTATAGGAAGTACCTGGAGAGAGAAAAATTAAGCCTGTAAGTTAGTAATAACAACACAAATCAAAAGGCAAAAAGTAATTTAATGGCCTTCAGAAAGAGTGACTAAATAGGAGAGAATTAAGATCAGACATCTCAGCTTTAACTGAGCCCTTTAATTTGAATAAGTCAATTATCAGATCTAAATATGATCCATGTACTGGGTTATTTTCAAATTGTTTCCTATCACAGCAGGACTCTTGAACTGAGAGATGACTTGGGAGTCAACTAGGTGACTCAGTGGATTGAAAGCCAAGTATGGAGATGGGAGATCCTGATTTCAAAAGTGATCTCAGACACTTCTGAGCTATGGGACCCTGGGCAAGTCACTTAACCCCTATTGTCTAGCCCTTATACCTCTTAGAACAAAACACACTATTGATGCTAAGACAATAGGTAAAAGGTTTTTTGTTTTGTTTTGTTTTGTTTTGTTTTAAAGAGATGACTATGAGCAAGAGTAGCACCAGAACTTTATGTATACAGCAATAATGATGAGATGTCCACAGTCACTGACCCTCATGATAGTTAGTCATCTGCAGTGAAGGAACTAAGAGGGAATTACCCTCCTTCAGAATAGCTGGCCTATTTTTCTATTTTTCAACAGAAAAAAAATTTCCTTTGTTATCCTACACTTAAAATTCTCAGAACATTAGCCAAGACTTCCCCTTCCCACGGAGCCACACCAAAGGGTGTGGGGAAGAAGACCAACACCTTCCCTTTATCTATCTAATTTTTTAAATTTAGAATATTTTCCCATGGTCACATGATTCATGTTCTTTTTCTCTCCCCAAACTCCTCCCTCCCCCCCTTAGCCGATCCGCAATTGCACTAGATTTTACATGAATCATTGATCAAGACATATTTCCATATTATTGATAACACCTTTCCTTTAAAAGATATAAAAGGGGCATCCCCCTTCTTCCCTGGAAGTTGAACAATTTCAGCTTGCCCTAATCTCCAGAAAGCAAACATCCAAACAAAATCACCCTTTGATATTTCAAATATTTCTGGAAATGTTGCCTGATGACCCCTTAATATTTTACTTATGTCAATATGGAGGTCCAAGTAGTTCTAAATTATAGTAAGCAAAGGGCTCACTGTAAGCTCGACGTTGAATTGAGCTTTCCCAGGACCACACTCTCTCCTAACACGCTCTCTTGGAGTCCATATCCCTTCCCACTTCAGAGATTCAGGAGCCTGAGCCAAAGTCTTTCCTCCTACATTTTGCCGCCAGGGATTATCCACCTGCCTGTTAATACCTGTTGTTCTTGCCACTGGGGCAAACAATGTTTCCTACTCCAAGTTCTGCCTCCTTTGTGCCAAGACCCGAATGTTAGAACTTCAGTGCTGCCCCCTATTCCAGGTCGGAAGCAATGCCACGGCTGGCCCCCAACACCACCCCACTGTGCCAAGGCTGAACACTGCCTCTCCATGCCAGAGCCTGATGCTGCCCCAACAACTCCCTCCATTTTCCAGAGCATAGCGCTTATCGCCTATGCTAGAGCCTTTGTGTCACCCCCTGTATTGCGTCCAAAATGGTAATGAGCAACCTCCCACGTGATTATTTCCCCATTACAAAATGGCGGCAATTTATACTCACGTAGGGTTGTTGAAAATAATTAAAGTGCTTTGAATTTGGACTGCTACATGAATGTGAGCCCTATGCTCTGTGAAGTAAACATTCAGGTAAATAATATAATTAAAGGTTCTCTGCTAGAGCAAGGTGACTTCAGTACTCTATGGACTTCATCATTATTTTCTGCTGCGTTTTGTCTTTAGTTTTCCTTGTCCAATAATGCTGAGCAGTGTGCTGACTCATTCGCTATCGTGGGTATCATTTCTATGCTACCAAAGCCTCCTTTGGAGCTCCTGCAGTGTATCGTCTTGGTGAATCATTCCTTTCATCGGATGACCTTAGGACTCCAAATTGCATGAAGTCAACTTAAGTGCTTAATTGTTTTTACCGATTTTTTCCTCCCTGATTGTACATAAGTTCTTCCTTGCCTTGTGAGGGTTTTTCATTAATTATCGAGGAACTTTATTTGCCATCAAGTCAGAGAACAAGTCTCACAGCTCTCATCATTTCTTAGCAGTAAGTTACTAGATGTGGGAAATACATCATCATCCCAATAATGTAAAACAGCTTCAGACATGAATCTTAACTTAAAGAATTCTGAGAACCTAAAATAAGGGAAATTTGTTCCATGGGTGTGGAGCAGAAGAGAAAGATATACTCATTATAGCCACAGAAAAGATTTCCCAGTGAGAGAAGCCACTCTCCTACCTCCAGCATTTCTTCCTGATCAGTTTGTAGGATATTTCTATATGGGATCATTAATGATGCTAATGCAAATATATTGAAGATGGAATGGACTTCTAAAAGTGGAAATGATCCAGTCTCTACTTACCCCAGCTGAACAATTGGTTCAGAGCATCATCCAGCCCTGTTGCTGCATAGTAAGTAGAAAAAATTTGTGTCTGGGACAAAGGAATAAGATTTTCCAAGAATAATAGCATGTAATACACTCTCAATTCATTTGGGAAGGGTTTTAGGGGATCCCAAGACATTATAAGGCAACTCCCTGGGGTATAACAGGGTAATGGAGAGAAGTATGGGAAGGAACTATGGAAGACCTAACCAGGGGTGCAGCTGTCTACTAAATAGTCATTCTTATTTTAACTGATTTATCTTGCTGACCAAAGTCAAATTTTCTTTGCTGCTGAGGTACTTAAAATACTCCCAATGTCCCTCTATGCAAGTTCCTGCTATCAGAGCTCAACTTGCCTATTCCTGATTATACCTCTGATTTTGGTGTAGCTGAGGCACTAAAAGTGTTCCTTCACATTCCAATATCTGGATACTGACAGGAATGTTCAGAAAAGAGAAGAGTGCAGAAAGTATCATTAAAGATACAGCTATTATTGGCTGTATGTCTTTTGGGTAGTTTGCAATAAAGCACTGCACAGAAGACCCTTATAAGTATGCTCTCAAAATGGAGCTTCAGAGACACAGTGAAATTCAACTAGAAAAAATTTACACAAATTATTCTGCCACCTAGCTCTACTCTCATTTTCATTTCCCCCCTCTTTTTTTCTTCCCAGAAAGTTTGTAAAAAGCGGATGTTCATCAGCTGAGGGATGGGGAAGCAAGTTGTGATTTAAGAATACTATTAAATATTACTCTGCTATAAGAAACAATGAATTTGATGAATACAGTGAAGTATGGGAAGATTCATATGAACTAATGCAAAGTCACATAAGCATAACCAGAAATGCAATAAGCACAATGCCCGCAGCAATGTAAAGAGAAAAAGGAAGATTGCCAAGAAAGCAATTTAAACTGAGTGCTGTTAAGTCATAATGACCAAGGAGGCCCCAAAGAGGAGATCTAAGAAGGCACTTTACATCTTTGTAGAGGTGGGAGATTTGAATATATAACATCGTAGACAATGTCAAAGTTAAGTTTTTTTTTCATTGTGTTGAGCAATTTTACTAACCTTTAAAAGTATATTTATTTAAATTATTTTCATAATGAATGGCTCTGGAATAGGGAGAAGGGAATATATATTAGAGTTGTAATAACAAAGGATTTCGATAAAAGTTATCATACTTTTAAAAAATGTCATTTCTACAATTGCAGAGTAATAGGCCTAACTAGCATAACTCTTGCTGAATTAAGATAAAGGTGCTGGCAAATATTGAACAACTGGTTCTCTAGCAAATATACATAATATAAATATTATATATATGTATATACATAGATAAACATAAACACCTAGGTAGTTAAGTGGATAGACAGCAAAGCCTGGAGGCAGGAAGCCTTAGGTTCAAATCTATCCTCAGAAACTTCCTAACTGTATGACCCTGGAGAAGTCACTTAACTCCCTTTACTTATTCCTTACATTCTTCTATCTTAGAACCAATACATAGTATTGTATTGAACATTGGTTCTAAGATGGAAAATAAAGATATATGTATATAAAAGTATATATATATATATGTATCTTATACATATATAATGATGTTATAAAATCTATCTATATATGTATAATTTTCAAGTTTAATCTGTTTTAGCAATATTTTCTCTATCACTTGAAGTCTAGAAAATCAATAAAACAATTTGCCTGTTTCCAAAGTTAAATTCACACTGAAAATGTTGATCCTTTATGCACTTCTTGGTTGCAGGTATCCTTGGGAAAAGGGAGAACTGGTGTGGTTTATTGTTCTTAGCTATTGCTTGCCAAACATCAGTTCAAAGCTTCAGGTTTTTCAAGTTTGATGAAAGACACCATCTAGAAGATAAGTAAGAATTGGCATTATAATAAATCAAATTTCTCTGTTTATACAAATTTTTCTCTTCAAAGAAGTTCAAAGTACTCATGTATAACACATATATGCACATATATGTGTATATATGCATATATGTCATTTTAGCTATCATTCTTTTCCATCTTCCATTTTAAAGTTGTAGAAAGAATTTTCCAAGCAAGAATTGCACAGGAGGGTACAAAGGATACTTAACCCCAGATCTCTTTTGTCATCCCCTAGTATCTTATTTCTTTAGGTACTTCCTATAAAGATGTTTCCACTCAAAAATATGGTATCAAATTCAGAAATTATGGAAAATAAAAAAGTGAATAATTTAGCATGTTTCTAATGGTTTATTTTACTAATAGATTCCTATCAGCACCAGTCATGATTTTTAAAAAATTAGATCTCAGGCACTTACTAGTTGTGTGACCCTGGCCAAGTCACTTAACTCTATTTGCGCCAGTTTCTTCATCTGTAAAATGAGTTGGAGAAGGAATGGCAGACTAATCCAGTAGGTTTGCCAAGAAAACCTTAACTGGGATCACAAAAAATTGGGCACTGCTGAAATGACTGAAAAAACAACAATGCACAAAAATAATTGCTTTCTAAATATGACTGGATTTACTTCATGTTTGAAAATGCTTTGACGTTCTGTTCAGTTGTGATTCAAAAATAAATAACAGTGATAAATAATGCATAGAAACATGTATGGAGTAATGCATAGTGTCATGTTCATAGATTGTAAGACAGAAAATATATATACATATATATATATATATTATATACTGTATATACTCTACTATATAACAGGAAATTCTTAGTTTACTCACCTTATGAAAATGTAAGACAATTTACCATGGATGTCTGACTGGCTAAATCATTATAGCCTCTGGAGGAATTGAGACACACAGGAGTAAGTGGGTAATGTGGGTATAAGGGATACTTCATTTTTATTCTTTTGTTCTGCAAGGTATTATAAATTAAATCTCTTACAGAAGAGAAGTATAAAATGATATAGCCCTAAATGCAGTTAGTACCTTATATAGAATATTGACCAAATCCAATAACATTTAAGTGTATATCCCTAGAGTATTTCCAAATGCATAAACATGTGAAGATAAAACCCCCTAGAGTCATGCAGCATACAACATCCAGTGCCTATTTGATGCTGGCATAATGCATGTATCACAGTAAAGAGATCACTTTATCCAATCAAGGCCAATAAATAAGTCAGAGATCAAAAGTAGCCAAGTGTTCAGGGTAAAAGACCTGTATCATCATTTAGGTGTCTTCTGCCTTTAGAAAATTTTATTTTTCATCAATTTGGACAAAAATGACATCACATAGAATTTGCATGCCGTTTAATTCCTTTATGATATAAGCATTTAAATTCACTTTTTTCCTATAGGAATTTGGACAGATTGTTTCCATTTAAAATAAGCTAAGACATAGGGACATTAAATAACTTGTTCACTATTTAAGAACAAGTCAGTGGAGTTGAGACAGGTATTTATAGATTTTTGATGGCAGTTTGTAATCTTAACAGTTGACTTTTCAATCTAATTACTAATAATTAGCAGAAATTGAAAGAATTTTGGAGATCATCTATTTCAACTTCCTCACTTTATAGATGAGGAAACCGAAGCCCAGAGAAATGAAGTTAATTGTTCCAAATAAAGCAGGCAATACATAAAATAACCAAGATTTGAACTCAATTTCTCTGGCTCCAGTTCCAGGGATTTTTCCATTTTGCCATGTGCAATCCACCCCACAGGTTCATTTTCCTGACTTGAAGAAAATAGGAACCAAGTACAAGCAAGGGGAAGACTGCCGAAAATTCAGTACAAGAGGATGACCAAATACTGTGGACAACAACAATGGAATAAGAGAGTAGACTATGAATCAGGCAAATTTTAAAGTGTACTTACTTAAGACTTTGTGAATATTGTTTATTGAATGACAAAGTACAAAGGACTGACTACACCTCGGATAATTAAGTATGAAGGTCTAACTTTCTTAACTGTTCTAGATCCATAGAGAGATAAAATTGAGGCAGTATATGATAAAGTGATATGAGCAACAGATCTGAATTCACAGACAAACTGTTATTTAGCACCTGTCCAACTGATGGAATCCAAATGCAGATTGAAACGTATAATTTTTCACTTTTTTTCATGACTTTTTTCTTGTATAAGTGATACAAGTCTTCTTTCATGTGATGAGCATGGAAATATGTATTGCATGAGAACACACATATAACCTTTATCATATTATCTCGTATTTTGGGAAGTGGAGAAGGGAGGAAGGGATGGAGAGAATATGGATTGCATAATGTCAGAAAATTATTATTTAAAATTATATCAATGTATGATTGGGAAAATTATAATTTTATAAAATCTGTCTGATCTTAAGAAAAACATTTCATATCTAATTTAATTTTTTCAGTATAATGAGGGATCTGGACTAGACTACCTCAAAGATCCCATCCAGCTATAAATCCATGATTTATGGATTTATGTATACACTGTCTGATCAAATGATTGCTATACTTGCATGAAATGTTATAACAATAACTCAAAATGGATTCTACCCAACAGAATGTAAGCTTCTTGAGGGCAGGGATTGTCTCATTTTTGTCTTTCTATTCCTAAGATCTAGAACAATGCCCGACCCATGATAGTTATATAATAAGTATTTGTTTTATTGAATAGAATGTTAAAAATAAATTGTTCAGGGGGCAGCTGGGTAGCTCAGTGGATTGAGAGCCAGGCCTAGAGACGGGAGGTCCTAGGTTCAAATCCGGCCTCAGACACTTCCCAGCTGTGTGACCCTGGGCAAGTCACTTGACCCCCATTGCCTACCCTTACCAATCTTCCACCTATAAATCAATACACAGAAATTAAGGGTTTAAAATAAAAAAAAAATTAAAAAAAAAAAAAAAATAAATAAATTGTTCAGTTTAGCAAGGACAGTTTATTTTCCCTATAAGGGAACTGAATTAAGCAGTTTATTCAAAGATGAACAAAAAAATCTATGATGAAACTGAGAAAAGATCTTACCTATACTAGCTGTCCCTTTCAATTTATCCATTGGAATTAGAGCTCAAATAATACTCGAAGAGATTGTATAAAAAAAGTTGGGAGAAAGGATATAATGGAGAAATTTACTGTCTAGTTGGTACTAAAAAGCCTTTAGAGTTTTGTAAAATGTAATTGTTTTGCTCAGGATTAATTTACCTTCCCTTTCCTCAGAAATCATTGGTAAACATAATTGTTGGGTTTCACTCTTCAGTTCAGAGCAAAAAGAAGTGCCTGAATTTTTCCTGGTATTTTGCTTAGGAAAAGAAATACGATTTAGTGAATATAGAAAAGATGGTCAAAACTGAATCAGAATTTAGATGATTATACGCTATGCTCAGCTATGTTAAACCTTTGAATCCTTTTGCAGATAAAGCAAGTTACTCATGTTTTTGTTCAGTTCTGTTTTTCAGCTTTATGTTTTTGATGCACTCTAGTTTGAGCATGATCCAAAGTGAAAGAAATTATAATAGAAAAATCCTTCCAGAATTGACAATCATGTATTTACTGGATATTGATTTTGTATAAATCATTCTGCACACTTTCAAGTTGTCCCAATACTTTTGCTTTAAAATATTAACAGATTTATGATTGTATCCCATCAAAATCTTGCCGCAACTTTTTACCCAGTGATTTTTGTACTCTTCTAGCCATAAATCTTCTAAGGATGATTTTCTCAAAAGAGTGGGAATCATCCTTTGGCTCTTTTTGTATTTTATATAGATGAAATGTCTCGTGCTATACACAGGTGCTCCCTCCTTATTGCTACATCTCCTTTTCTAGTCACTTATTTCTGTGGATGTGTTTTGTGTGCAAAACAAGCCATTTATATAAGTCATTGTTGGTCATCTGCTGACACCTACCCATATCTTTCCATTGTCTTTTGAAAATGTACCATTCTGGTCCTAGGTCATGAAAACATTTTGTCCTGGCTCATGACCCTAAGCTCTATGGAAATTTTGAGGATTTGATTTAATATTGTCATCATTAAGAAGTAACATGGTATAGTAAATAGCATGCTGCACTTGGGATCTAGAAAAATGGGGTACATAGCTTGCCTCTGATACTCACTAGCTGAGTATATAAACTTTTACTTCAGTTTTCTAAATCTTAATTTCCTTTTTTTTTAAAATGAGGATAGATTGCCTCAAAGCCTTTAAAATACAATCTAGCTCTAAAGCTATGATCTTTTACCTTGTCTTTTCCCAGACTTATCGTTTCTAGCATCATTAAGAGGTAGAGTAGGGTAGTAGTATAGAATTTAGGAAGATCTAAATTCAAATACTACCTCTGGCATTTACTGCAGGACAATGGGAGAGTCATTTAATCTCTCCCTCATCCTTGGTTTCCTAATCAGTAAAATGAGGGGAATGGTTGATTTCTAATGCCTTTCCAACCATAAATCTATGATCCTATTAGCATGATTTCTCCATCCTCTTTTTCCCCTGGTACATTAGGAACCATAATCTTGGCATTTTTTTACCTAGAGAAAAAATATTGTAAGAATATATGCATGACCATTTTTAAAATGGAGAATGGCTCATATTTTTAAATATTTGACAAAGTTACCTATATATTTTATATATGAGACCTCTATCCAATAAATTGTCAATAAAACTTTTTTCCAACTAACTACTTTCCTCGGCTACATTAATTTTATTTTAACAAAAACTTCTAAAACTTAAGGTATTCAAAATTATCTATTTTACATATTCCTATGCTTTGTTTTTCTTATTTATTCTTTTCATATCCACGAATCTTATAGGCAATTATATGTACACATATCTTTTTCAACTGATGTTTTCTCTAATGGTGGGGGAGGGAGTGGAGGGAAGAGTCAATGTTTTTTCTAGCACACTATCCTGCTTCTCCTCTTAGCACTTCCCATCATGTCCTATTTTAGTTTTTCCATTTCTTCTGATCACACCAAACGTAGTAGTGTTTGTCTTTTCAATTAGATGGTAGCTCTTTAAGGATAGGAACCACATATAATACTCTAGCTAGATCCAGTTCTGGAACAATGGTTCAAATTCTACCATCATCTTCATATTTGGACTTGATTTCCCTCATGGAACACCAGTTTTCTCATTTATTAAGGGAGGAAATTAAACTCAAAGACTTCCAAGTTCCTTCCCTTCCAGTTCCAAATCTACAATACTATGATTGATCAATCTATTCCGAATAGCCCTCTTGATTGTTAGGTGGCATAATCCCCTTTTCCCATGATGTGCACAGTGGAAATTTTTTTCTCCTCTTGAATCTTCTCTTCTCCTTTTAAGTGTTTTCTGAAAAGCTAGATGATGTCTTCAGCTTCATGTTTTGACATCCATTCTACTGCTGTGTTCCAAAATCATTGTAGGAGAATGAGCCAGTAGGTGGCTCTCTAATTCCTGCATTATAACCAAAGGACTGAGCTGAGAGAGCTCTGACTGCCTTCTGTAGAACAGCTTTGATTTGATTGCACCAGTGACAGGAATAAACCTCATGCAGACTTGCTGAAATGGTACACTTTATGTTGTTTTGTCATGCAGCTTAAAACGGGAAAAGCTATTCTTGACCCTTTTTGTCCTTGACAAGTTCCAGAAATTGCTGAAGGAATCAGCAGCCAGCAGAGAAAGACCATTTGTTAAGAGTCCATGAATAGAAATTCTAGTTTAATCAGGGCTTACTAACTAATTTCTTTAGGATATTGGTAACTAGGGGATCAGGAGGGAGATGAGAATAGACAGTGATAAAAAGAAATTAATAAAATCATTCCTATTGGCTCTTATTGAGCACTTGTCTACTATAATGGAGAAAAAAATAGATTCATTGTTGTTTAGTCGTTTCAGTCATGACTGACTCGTTGGGACTTCATTTGGGGTTTTCTTGACAGGATGCTAGAATTGTATCTTATTCCCTTCTTTTGCAGATAGGGAAACCAAGGCAAATGGGGTTATAACCTTGCTCAAGGTTTCCCATCTAGTTAGTGTCTGGGACTGGATTTTAACTAGGAACTTCCTGACTCTAGGCATGGCACTCTATCCATTGTGTCACCTTGCTGCCCCATTCACTATGGCAAACATTTATTAAGTACCTACTACAATCATAAATGAAAGGCACTGTGCTAGGTGCAGCTGATACAAAGAAAGACAAAATGACCCTTTCCCTTTAGAAGCTCACATTCTACTGAGAAAAATACAAGATGCTAAAAATGCAAAAACACAGGAATGGATGTGCACTTACATTCGTTCACTTGCATCAGACTATCTCATATGGAATGAAAAATTTTTTAAAAAGTTCTTTGTCTTTAAGAGGTTAGAGTATATATGCTTTTGGAATAATGAAAATAAATTCCTAATCTATTTATTGCTCCTTTCTCATTTCAGCCTCTTTTTTCCAAGCCATTGGACCATATTCTATTCCAGCAATTGCAATGAAAAACAAGGAAGGAAAAGGGAAATTTATAAGCTTAAGTATAAGTGAATTTGTGTCAATAAATGGGAACAAGCATGTATATGAATTTTTATACATGTGGATAGGTCTGTATGTTTAATTAAAATACTTCCTTTTCTGGACAAAGTATCATGCTTGTGATGAACAAGATACATACAGCTGCTCCTGTGGAGCAGAAAAGTTTAAATAAGTCTAGAAAAGCAAACTACAATTTCCTGTGTTATGGGGACTTGATTTATTTCACAATTATTTTTCATTTAAATTTTTAAAAATCATAACAAAAACAAAATTCAGAAATTACCTCTGGGGAATCTATTTGTCCTACTCTAGATTAGGGACCTTGAATATTCATTGTAAGCTCAGCAAAGTGAGTTTCCCTTAGTCCTTTGCTCTACTAAATTTATCTAAAGCATATAATTTTGAAAGATTCTCAATACAGAAGCCCTAAATGGAAACTATCATTCAATTTCAGTCTGGAATAGTATAATTGACTGCTTACTTTTTTTTTAAACCCTTGTACTTCGGTGTATTGTCTCATAGGTGGAAGATTGGCAAGGGTAGGCAATGGGGGTCAAGTGACTTGCCCAGGGTCACACAGCTGGGAAGTGGCTGAGGCCGGGTTTGAACCTAGGACCTCCCGTCTCTAGGCCTGACTCTCACTCCACTGAGCTACCCAGCTGCCCCTTGACTGCTTACTTTTTAAAAATCCCATAGTAGAGAATTCAACCCTATTGTTCATGTGGCACTAACCTCAGAAGAATAGTACATGAAAGAAATATTGACACTATATCATTCTTAATTGTTTGTGCCAGAAAAATTCAGTGCTCCAATATATTGGGCTTTTTCTGATTTTAACAACTGTGATTTCATATAGGAACTGAACCCTCTAACCTTAGCATTCTGTTCCTTTAAATGTACAACTTGATCTCATGGAAAGAACAAAGATTGAAAAGAAAAGCCTATACCTTTATTCTTGTCTATTAGGGACTAATTGGTTTTAAGAAAGTAGCCTAGCTTCTCTCTGCTTTAGTTCCTAAACTTCTTAGTATTTCCCTCTGCTGCTCAAAAAGATCTCTCTGTTTTGGTGGCCTTTTCCTCTAATTTTTCTTCTAAGAAATCCTGTATGAAAAAAAAATGTGTAGGCTAGATATTCTCTCCTGTCTTGGCACGATTCTGGACTCTCCTCCCATTGTCACCCTGTACCCTCCTACCATCCATTGGTACCTTCTCTTTCTTTTCAATCCCTTTTATATAGAGTATCATCATCACGAATTAAAATATAAGCTCTCTTGAGGACACATATTTTCTTTCCTTTTGTTTGTATGTTTTATTTGTATGTATATTCCTACCATTTCCACACAGTGACTGGCACATAGTAAGCATTAATAAAGTCTTCTGACTTACTGCTCACTTATTTTTTTTCAGATTTTGAAAAGCAACAGAAGAGTATGAGTCCCCATGCTTTAAAATATATGGAAGAAAAGGTAAACCTATTTCTGATATCTGTCTGAGTTTTCATACTAAAGAATTAATATTTAGCATCACCACATTCAATTCAATTCAACAAGTATTTAAGTGCCTACTTTGTATAAAACATTGTGCTGGCCATTAGTATATTCAAAGAAGTAAAATAGCCCTTGTCCTCAAGGAGCTTATATAAAAATTATATTTGCTTTTTACCTTTTTTAAACTTTTTGACTAATTTTTTCTGCCTTCCAATCTCTCCTGTGAAAGGAAACTAATATAGATCATTGATCATTATTCATTGGCTTTGCCAATGGAAAGATAAATATTCCATGCAGTATTGAATGCTTGTTGAATGAATGAATGAATGAATGAATGAATGAATGAATGAATGCATTAAGAATAGATCCTATGGTATGGTATGGATATATCTTGTGCTGAGAAAATAATGAATTGTTCTCTTTAGGGAGAGAGATTCAGCCTAATCAAAAAACCCAAAAACAGATTGGTTAGGGGAACCAGAATTAATTCTTTCCTTTGCCCTAGAGAAAAGTACATTGTTGGATATGAAAGGTAGAGCAGTGAGTATTAATAAAATGCCTCAACATGCAAAAAGCTTAAGTGTCCTTATTGCTGGCTCTATTATTATAATATTTTCCTCCTATTGGTCATGTCTCAGCAGGAAAACACAAAGCTAAGGAAAGTATAAGACCAAGAACCTCAAAGCATAAGAAAATGTATTTAAAAAAAACATTGCTCTGTATTATTGCCATATCCCAACTTCCCATTCCTTGCTCTCTGCTCTCCATATCTTCCTCCAACTACTAGAGTCCCAATCCCTTGTTAACATGAATACTATTATTTTTATATATTCAAAGTGATAATATGGCTGACTTACATGATACTAACACAGTGATTTTACAACTCATTTCACTTAAATATTATTTTTGCTTCTAGGCAACTTAAAAATTAAAAACAGATTTTTGCCAGAGAAGTGGCTGTGCTCTGCTAATGGCACTTTCTCATATGATTCCCATTACAACACTCAGAGAATTCACAGCTGAGTACTTTCCACCATCTTTTTCATTTTCCTTTTAGACTCAAATATTTTAGTGTCTCTCTGTGGCAAAGTAATTTGCAATGATTCAGGGCTTAAAGGGGTGGAGTAGAAGGGTGGAGAGAAAGGCAAAAGAATACACATGCCAACAGCTATTAAATAAATTAGGAACTATTGAGAAAGGGGGATTATGCCACAGTGTGATTGCATGTGATTGTATTTTCCATTGACATTTCTTTAAAGAGCATATTAACAATCCATTGTTCCTTTAAATTTATGTCAAATAATGTCCATATCTTCTCAGCTATCATTATCAAGTAAAGAGAGGGCGTGGAGTTAGAGGGGTGTGGAGATGTAAGTTATGGAATCATTAGGCACTAACTAACCTAGAGAGTTTATTTCTTTTGATGAAGATCCTGAGGAAAATAAACAATAGCCACTTTAAGGAAGAAGACTCACATGTTTGAATTTATTCACCTCACACAAAGTAATCACCTCTTCCTATATGATAGTAATGAAATTCTATTGTGCCATAAGAAATGAAAAGGACAAAGATTTCAGAAAAAATCTGGCAAGGTTTGCAAGAAGTGATGCAAAGTGAAGTAAGCAGAACCATAGGAACATTATACACTGTGATAGCAATATTTCGTGATGAATAGTGAATGACCTACTTATTCTCAACAATACAGTGATCCCAGACAATCCCAGACACTCATAATGAAAAATGCTACCTGCCTCCCAAGAAATAACTGAAGTCTGAATGCATACTGAAGCCTACTATGTATTGTTTTCTTTATTCTTCTTTTTCATTTGAGAACAATTCCAAAAAACTAATATGCAAAAATGTTTTACATAATTATAAAATCTGTATCAGACTACTTGTCATCTCAGAGAGGAGAGAGGGCAGGGAAGGAGTGAAGAAAGGAGAGTCGGAGGGATTCAAAACCTTGAAAAAATGTTAAAATTGTTTTAAATGTAATAGAGTGAAACATAAAATATTATTTAAAAAATAATTAACTCCTAAAGATCACAGACTCTCAGACTTAAAAGTAGCTTAGAATTCATCTAGTTGATTTTTCATGGGAAAAAGAATGTCCTCAATAAAGTACCTGAAAAAAATTATCTTCCAGCATCCTTTTGCTGCCCTCAAGATGGGAGAATCAACTGTTTTCTTTTCTTTTGCTTAAAATCATAGAATAGGAAAGAGCCTCACAAGTGATCTAGTACAATCTCTACCTATCTGAAACTTGAGTCCCTTCTATTATATCTCCATTCAATGGTCATCCAGTCTCTTCTGAAAGACCTCTAATGAGATGCAACCCACTTCTTACAATAAATTCCATTTGTTTCCCAGCTCTAATTGTTAGGTTTCCTTTCTGTTATAATACTATTAGAATAAAAGCTCCTTAAACATAGGGATTATTTTATCCTTTGTATTTATATTCCTAACATCTTATACAATATTCAGACATAATGAGTGCTTCATAAGTGTTTATTGATTGAGCAAAAATTTTCTTCTTTAAAATTACCAGTAACTCTTTCCTCAGAAAACTTCTAGTCCTTTTTTATATATGACATTGCATCTACCATCTGAAAACTGGTTATCCTTCTACAACTCCACATCTCTTCTTTAATTGTAAGGATGGAATTTGTGCAAGGGAGGTGGGACAAAATGAGCCAGAGAAGGAGTGACTGATAGTTGGTGACAATTGGTGACAGTTGGGACCAGAGAGGATTCTGGGGGGTTTCTTGAGGGAAGAAGGAGAGGAGAGGACTTCTGGCAGAGGACTGAGAGAGGGAGGAGGAGAACATCTCAGCTCGAATCCAGTCCTGAGGGCTTCCTGAGGATCTTTCTTTGGACATTGAAACCCCAATTCCCCATTCAAAGGCATCCCATCACTTCTCACCCAGAAAGACTTCAATCATCAAGTCAACTAAGTTTTTGGACTCCATTTTGGGAGCAATCTCTTAAGTCTCCCTCCATTACCCAACCTTGCTGAGAGATCCTTTTTGGTCTAACTTACAATTATAGACAGGGATAGAAATAGAAAATATAAACAGGATCAAAAGGAGAAGGATGAGGGGAGATGCTTAGGAGTGGGAACCCCAAAGGTTCCCACCCAAGTGACAGACCCCATGGAAATAGATGAGAGGGCACCCCAAAATCCCTCTTCCCTTTTACCAAACCCTAAATTGCAAATAATAAAAGCCATTCATTACTTAGATAGCGTTCCCAGAGTATCTGAGTAATAAGGACGGGGTGGGGAATCACAGCTTGGTCTGGCTGCCTCCATTTGGAACCAGACCACCTGCTGTGAAGTTGACTGACCTCAGGGGAGGCTTACAGGAACCCCACCCTTATTCAGAATGGGATTGGGGTGCCCCATACCTCATCTTATAGAGAAGCCTTGCCCCAACTCCTGTGCGGTAGCAGGATCATCCAGGTCACCCAGTTTCGGGGCAACACTCCCTCAAAGTCTCCCAGAGTATATTAGGCAGGAGGGGAGAGCTAGGGGAGAGTCTCACCATCATATATTTTCTCTCTCTCCTCTCTACATTAACAATGCTTACTTGGCTCTCATTATTATTAGAGTTTTGGAAGTGGCTCCCCTTACTATTATATAATGCAAGAAATATCTTCAGTCTCTGAAACTGATTCTCTTATCCTGGTCACTTTGTACAGCAAGATCTAGCATGGGCTGTGCTGATGATTGCTATCAGAAAGATACCTGATTGTATTGACATGAGAACTCCAATGTATTCTATAGAACTACCTATAATATAGGAGGTAAAACCTAAAGGGTTGCCTAGAGTTCAAAGAAATTAAGAACTTTCCTATGGTCAGACATAATAGCTCACACTTGTAATCCCTGCTACCCAGAAGGCTAAGGCTGAAGGATCCTTTCAACACGGGAATACTGAGTTTCAGTAGGTCTAAGTGCAAAGAAAGAAAGACAAAGAGGGAGAAAGAGAGAGAAAGAAAGAACAAAAGAAAGAAAGAGAAAAACAAAGAAAGGAAGAATGGAAGAAAGGAAGAAACAAAGAGAAAGAAAGAAAGAAAGAAAGAAAGAAAGAAAGAAAGAAAGAAAGAAAGAAAGAAAGAAAGAAAGAAAGAAAGAAAGAAAGAAAGAAAAAGAAAGAAAGAAAGGAAGAAAGAAAAATAGGAGAAGAAAATGGAGGTGAGGAAAGGTAGAGAGATGAGAGATCAAAGGCAAAAAGAAGAAAAATTAACGTTATTAGAATAAACAGTTAATAAAAAGTAAAAGTTGAATTTGAACAAAGTATCCAGATTCCAAGTGAAGCACTCTATCAACTCATACCATGAATTAATTAGTAAATCAGTGGATGAAAAAGAACTTAACTATACACTTGCTGCACAGAACACAATTTAGGGGAGATTTCAGAAACAAGTCTGATGTAAACAACCCATGGTCACTAAAGTGCAGTTACAAAGCAGATGGTAATGCATCTTTTTATTTGTCATTTGTTATTGTCACACAAAACACATTTTCTTATTGGTCACTGCTGTAAGAGCTCACTCATATATAACCAAAACCCCCAAATAAAACCAAAGACACACTAATGTGAAAGATGCCTCCAATAGTTCTACCTCTGCAGGTGGATAGTATTCCCCATTATTTCTTTCAGGATTGTCCCAGATCTTATTGCATCTTTTAAATGCCATTTCAGCTAATAAAAATAAGAGAGAGAAAAGAATATATTCTTCTAATGAGTATCAGAGATTTCCAAGGTCTTTGGTGACAAGAACTTTCTTTTCTAGATCTTCAGGACTATGACTACTATAGAGACAGAGGCTACAACATTTATGCCAGTTAGCTACAACGGATCGAGGTGGCCATGGTAGTTTGATGATCTTGCCTGCATTCTAAACTGATTGTCTGCCTCATAGAGATGTTGCCTCAGTTATTTCACAATGCGCTAAAATGATTTATTATGACATTTTACTGTGAACATTTTTTCTGAAGTTTCTCTGAAACCAAGCATATGCTTTATCCAGGAGGAGGCATATTTTACAATTAAATCACTTTTAAAAACAAAAACAAAAGACAAAAAGGGCAGATAATTGACCCTGTGGATAGTCAGGCCTAAATATTGGAGGTCCTGGATTTGATTCTGTATTCAGACACTTCCTAGCTGTGTGACCATGGATTAATCATTGAATCACTTAACCCCCCCCATTTCCTAGCCCTTACTACTCTTCTGCCTGCCTTAGAACCAATACACAATACTGACAGATGGTAAAGTTGGGATTTTTAAGAAAAAAATTCAAAAATCTTAATCATATGAAATATATTTTCCTTGGTAAGATATAGATAGATATGTACTTAATATTAAGGAAGCAAGCCTAGACAAGTCAATACTTTAATCTCCTTCAGTATGAGGACATTTTTATTTTTGTATTTACAATGCATACATGGTAGATGCTAAATATATAGTTGTTGAATGAGTGAACCAATAAATGAATATTTGAACAATCTATTAAATCATTAGTGTGTGTTGTTCAAACTTTTCAGTTATGTCCAATTCTTCATGACCCCATGTTAGATTTTCTTGGACAAAAGAAACTGAAGTGCCTTGCCATTTATTTTTCCAGATCATTATACAGATGAGGAAATGAGGCAAATAGGGTTAAATAACTTGGTCAGGGTCACACAGCTAGAAAGTACCTAAGGCCTGATTTCAACTCAAGAAGTAGTCTTACTGACTTCAGGCTTGGGACTTTACTGAACCACTGAATTTCCATTACTTGTGTTAGTGTTTCTTATTTGGGTGTATATTTTAAAATTTTCATATCTTTTTATATTTCTTCATGGAATAAAAGCTATTGAATTCCATAAATGATTTCTTTTCTGTTCTCATTTTTCTTCTCTCCCCTCCCCTTTCTTTTCCCTTTTTATTCTCCTCACTTCTTATACATCCTCTTCCAACCTCTTCCCTCTCCTCCCTGAATTTCTCCATGTCACTCTGTCTCTTTCTCTTTCTCTGTCTCTCTGTTTCTCTCCCTCCTAAAGATGTTAGTTCAAATCCAAACCTGCCAAGTATTTGAGGTCTCTCATTCCTGTTTCATCATTGGCCCACCTCCTATTCTAGTAATAAATGATATTTTTCTTTGAATGTATAAATATATATATATATATATTGCTGACAAAGTCCTCACTAGCAATGTACTTCAGCTCATTTATGCCTGTCATACATCTTTCCTTTGCCTAGAAACATAAATCTTTTAATATAATTATTTTGGCAGCAATATTGGGTGAGAAAGTAGTCTTTTTTTATTAAAATTCTATGGAGTTTCTTATAAACAACATGCCTATTATAGTTAATACAAGGAGAAGAGGGAGACAGAGACAGAGAGAGTGACAGAGACAGAGGCAGATAGGGAGACACAGATAGAAAAAGAGAAACAGAGAGAATGTGACTATATGACTTTAGGATGATGATCATTACTTACCTAAGAAAACTCGGGGGGTCCCATTGAGAATATTTAAGTAAAAATTAACCACAATGTTCTAGTAAATATTTAATACCTGAGTCTTTGGGGAAAGCAAAACAAAAATAAAAATACATGAACAGAATACTTTCAATATTAATCTAAAAATTAACATTTCTCTATAATTTTCTTAAGTCTAGATAATCAAGAAAACAATAAATTAAGCCTAGTTTTTAGTATTTTCCAATTTAGAAAGTTTAAATGCTTAAACTGAACATTTAATAATTGTTTCTCTTGAGTCATTTTAAACTTATGACAGAAGATGTTTGCAACTAGCCCATTTTATATTTTGAATATAATTCAAATTATATATTCTCTGAAGACTGAGTCGCTTAAGATACTGTTTAAATAAAAAATTGAGCTAATTGGATGTCACAAATAAATAATTTTAATGTGCAAATGTCTCAGAAACCATGGTTTTAACTAAATCTTGGATAAATTTTGTACCCAAGGGAAATCTAGTTGATAGCCATTATGTAGATGGCTTCAATTATAATGTAAGAAGAAACACTCAGACCTCATATGCAGTACATTCAATCCTTTCTTGATTTGTAGAAAATCTTTAAATGAATTTTGCCACTGTTTGGTATGCATTTACTTAGTTTTTCAGTTAACAAGTATTTAGATCAGACAAAGGAACATGCTTACAAGAAGAATACACTGCCTGAGGAGTAAAATTGTTTTCTAGACCTGCATTATTGAGTAACTGCATCCTTTGAAAGTTTTCTAGTTGTGGAATGGATAATATACTGAGTCAAAAAGAACAGAATTCAGATCCAGCTTCATACACATATTAAGTATGAGACTTAAGCTCTATTTGCCTCAGTTTTCTCAACTGTAAAATGAGGACAATGATAACCCCTACTTCACAGGGTTGTTGTGAAGGTATAATGAGATAATATTCTTATAAAGTGCTTAGCACAATTTCTAGCACATAGATACCTCTCTATAAATTCTTATTCTATTCTTTTTCCTCCTGTACTATGGAGTCAACCCCACTTCCCAAGTATTGTTTTTATCATGAGACTTTTTGTCTTGTGAGAGAAATAAGAAAAAAAACAAGTAGTGGCAAGTTCATAGAATCTGTAAATTTCAGAAGTAAAAGAAACATCAGTTAACCATCTAGTCCAACTGATACTAGAGAAAGAATTTCTTCTACGAAATCCAACTGATACTAGAGAAAGAATTTCTTCTACGAAATATATGACTGTTGTATGGTCATGGAGTCTTTACTTGAAATCCATCATTGAATAAGAACCCACTGCAAACGCATAAATATCCATTATAGTTTTGGAGAGTTCTAATTGTTAGGAAGCTTTTTCTGCCATCAAATATATATATTTTAAAGTCATACCCATTGTTCCTAGTTCTTTTTATCTAGGATCAAATGAAGCAAATTTAATTGCTCTTCCACCAGACAATGCTTCCAATACTTTAGCATAGTTATCACATATTCTTTGAATCTTCCATTCTCTAGACCAGTGGTTCCCAAACTTTTTTGGCTTACCGTCCCCTTTCTAGAAAAAATATTACTTAGCCCCCTGGATATAATTTTTTTTAAATTTTAATAGCAATTAATAAGAAAGATAAATGCACCTGTGGCCATCACTGCTCCCCTGTATCGCTGCAGCACCCACCAGGGGACGGTAGCACCCACTTTGGAAATCACTGCTTTAGATGAACGGTGATTTCTTCAATTGATGCTAATCTAATGTAACAAGAATATGAGGTATATCACCAGTCTTCTTGCCGCCTTTTGGTAATTTTCAAATTCTTTCCTGTCAATATCCTTTCAAAAAGGTGGCATCAAAAATTTTACATAAAATTATTTGGCCTTTTTAGTGCATAGTACTGCTGGAATCTCACCATCTCTGCCTCTCTTAATGCTAGCAAGACTGCACTAGTTTCTGTGAACTTATTAACTATTATCAAACAAGGAAAGGAACCAGGACAACTCCACAAGTCTCATGATGAAAAAGGTTATCCATAGCTATAGAAAGAACTGATGGAGCCTGAGTGCAGATTGAAACATAGCAGTCTTCACTTTATTTTCTCCATGAATTTTTCTCTATTATAAGCAATATATGTCTTGTTTCACACCATGATAAACCATGTAAATGTGATGAAAACTTGGAAATATAAACTATATGATAACATATATAGAACTATATCATATTGTCTGTTGTCTTGTGTAGGAGGGAGGGAAAGAACCTGGATTGCAAAATGTCAGAAAATGATTATTAAAAATTCTATCTATATGTATTCTAGAAAAAATAAAATGAAAATAATTTTAAAAGGCTGCATTAATTATTTTGGCTACCATATCATAGTATTTACTAATACTGAACTTGCATTTGCCTGAAACCCTCATTGAGTCTCTACAGCTCTCCTTTTCTTCCTTCAGTTCATTGAACCACAGAAGAATACTTAAAAATTTATCCTGCTTTGATTTTTTACTTTATAAACCTAGAACATAGATTTGAAACAAAGCAGATTTTTAAATGAAATAAATATAAGGGTTTGCTTTAGTATAACCATCTATCCTCACTAAAGTTTAGATCTATTATATAATTTTAAAGATTTTCAGTATGCTCACATAATATTCCTTTTATGCATATTGAACAATGTTTGGTATGTGGTAATTCTATTCAATTATTTTGATTTACTATTTTCCAGAAGATTCAATGCAAGAAAAAGACAACAGTTATTCAACTCAGCATTAAAGATATTTATTGCACATTGCTTTAAAGAAAAAAAATGTGAATGCCTAGAAAAAATACTATCAAAATAGTATCTAGTATAAACCTTACCTAACTGTAGATTCCCCTCAACAATATCACCAGTAATTGGTCTTTCACACTAATGCTGAAAGCTCCAGAGCATGGAGTTTATGCTTCCTCTCGAATCTGCTCAATCAAAATTTGGTCAACTCAATTTGTTGAGAATTTTTGCCCTTCTAACATTGGGTCAAAAATCTCTTTCTCCTCTGTTTCTACCAGTTTATCAAAATTCTTTCTTCTAAGACCAGTCAATAAGTTGACAAGCATTTAAGTACTTAACTATAAACTTAATTACAAATTACATATTAGTCACTGTGGTACATGCTTATAATAGAAAAACAAAAACCAAATAAGGAACGATCAATCAAAACTGGTCCATGGGACCATGATTCAAATACTTAAAGAAAATGTTCATGTCCTCAATAGGTTTTCTCTTACATAGTGTATTAGTGTATCTACCATCACTATTAACTATATCAAGATTCCTTTCTAGGTGTTTGACATGCTTCTGGAAATCATTTTTTATTTCTTTTTTTCTGGAAGATTACACAGAAAATTCATTACCATTAAAATTGTCAACTTTGTTTTTCATTTCACTGATAATCTCCCAAATGGTCTTTATCATATTTCTCCTAACTACTTCTTGATTTTCCAAATAGAACCATGACTACTTGATGCACTATGCCTGTCCTTTATCTTTTAAATCTAAAATTTTCCTTTCTATATTTTTAAACTACTATATTTTAGTCATGTATCACATTCCAACAAATCTAATTGCTAGTCCTTCAAGTTCTAATTAACCTCCTTATGTTAAGATCATTAGTTCCTTCTATTCATTATTCATACTCTTCACATTTGCGTATAGGTCTCTGAGTCCCTTAGTAACTATCACTTTAACAGAATATTGTTTCCTGTGAATTATGAGACTTTTCTATAGCTATTCTTCTTTCTCTGTCATGCCCACTACTCTCTATGGTGACAGGATGAGATAGCATGAAATACCTTCAGGATCTAGATTCAGAGTATCAGGATATCATCTTGGGCAAGGCAGCTAATACCTGTGGCCTTCAAGTTATTTTTTATCATAAAATAAGGACATTTAGCTAGATAATGTCTTAGATTCTTTCAAGGTAAATCAATCAATCAAAAACATTTTTAAATGCCTGTTATGTGCTAAATTTAATGTTAATTATTAAGACAAAAAAAAAAAGCAAAATAAATAAATAAATAAATAAGCTTTTCCTGTCTTTGAGGTGCTTCCATTATATCAAAAGAGATGGGTGCAATGTAGGATCCCTGCACAGTATATTTAAGATAGTTTTGAGAGGGATCATCCTAAAATTTAGGAGAGATCAGGGAAGGAAATGAAGGAAAAGTTACTTGAGCTAAAATTTGAGGGAACCCTTTTTTGTCAGATTCTAAGAGGCAATGAAGATGAGGGACCATATTCAAGGCATGGGGTACAGTTGGAACGAACACAATAGATTGCGACATATAAAGAATAGCAAGTACACCAATATAACTGGATCATAGAGTATGGGGAGAGGAAGAATATAGTAAAAGGAAGAAAAGGTAGAAAGTGTCGCTTAGCTAGTATAGCTGTTGTAATATGGACATTTTATATTTTTCACTTAAAAATTGTTAAAACTTAATTAAAAGGATCTGTAAATTTCAAAACCAGAGTCAGTATGAGAGGTCTGGCAACATGTAGAGTCTGAAATAAGATGGACTGAAGACTTGCTTTTCTTCAGGATTACCAAGTCTAAAATATAAAGGAAAATAAAGAAACTTTGTGACAGATACTACATATTTACAAGATAAGGCAGAACCCAACTCTCTCATAGTTTCACACATATAAACACACAAGGTAAAAATGCCATCCTTGGAAGACATTAATATTCATAGCCCTCATTCAATATCCCTAAATGAAAATTACTTCAAACACATGCCTCTGTTTCCAAAACCAGTATTCTCCACATAATATATAAGAAGCAAACGGACAGATAGATAGATAGACAGACAGACAGACAGATAGATAAATAGGTAGATAGACAGATAGATAGACAGACAGACATATAGATATTCTATTGAGACATTTGATTAAATGAAACGGGAGAGATGGTAAAATTGAACCAGACAGAAGATTTGTAAACATGCTATCTGTGCTTCTCAGATTGTTAGAACTTAAAGAAAGCATCCTAGAGACTCTGCTGGGGACAGTTTTCTTCTCTAATCCCCTGATTATTTAAGTCAGAACTCAATTGACCCCCATCTTCTCCAGTAAGAGGTGGCTGAATTAGCCAGGTTGTACAGCAGGAGATTTATCAGAAGCCAGAGTAAGAAGGAATCCTTAAAAGAAATGACTGGTAGAAATTACAGAGAAAAATTGAGACATCCAGACACTAAGGGAGAAAAATCTGAATAAAACCTAGCATACACACATATAAACTAACAGAGAGAATCACAAGAAATGAAGAATAAATAAAATCTTAAAGAACAACCAAGGATTATTGAACAAATACAACACAAATGAAAATGATCCAAAATTATGTGATAAGAGATAATCAACCATGGACTCCAAAGAAATCATGAACTAGAGCAAAAAAAAGTTCAAAAATGAAACAAAAAAAATTAAAAATATAATGCAGAATCTCACCTAGGAAGTAAACATTTTAAGATTTTAAAAAGAGTAGTGAAATACAGGAAATTTTGGCAGAAAGAAAAAATGAAAAGCCTATATTAATTTTATATAGGCCAAAAATGACTAAACTTGAAGATAAGTTGTACAGAGATAACTTAAGGATCACATCTTATGGGAATATTAACTTTCAAATCCGCCTCCCAAAAATTAGTATAGGAAAAGTTTATTAGTGTAACTATTAAGAAATAACTAGGTAATCAAATCAATTCCCTTATGTTTATAAATATTTTTAATAAATGACAGGGTTTGAACTTTTCAGTAAAAGAAAGTCAAAAGAAGAGATAATAACAACTGATAATAATAATGGATAATAAGTAAAGGAGAATACTAGAAGAGTTCAACTAATTTTACATAGACTAAATCATATAACTCTAAAATATATAATGTATTTTTCTTTGAGAGAATTGGATGTGAGACAGTTGCACAGTCAGTCTCATTTTCTTTTTCTAGAGACATAGAAGTCCAGGGGCAAGTCAAAAGTTAAGATAACTGGTGATGGTCCATGATGAAGTGGTTGACTTTGACATCATCAAAGTCTGACTAAGTTCTAAGTGCTCCACAGCACCTGTATTAGCTGTCTTCATGGCTGTAGGGACAAATTGTTCTTATTTGCCTATTCTACCAGGGGAATTCTTCACTTGCCTAGGGTAGTCATCGCCCTAAGTCATGGACAAGTTTGAGACCTCTTAGTTACACTCAACCTCAAGTCCATCTGCTGAGTTGATTTTATCAGGGTGTGACCATTATGTATCTTATAGCTTCTTGGAGACATAGATGAGGCTGGATGAAAAGTGGACTGCAAACATGGATGAGAAAATCTGAAAAAAGGTTTCTCAGATTCCTGGATCAGCATGTTGTCTTTACAGGCATCTCCATTTGGATTCTGGGATGCAGCAAATCTCTTTCACTAAAATAACCTAAACTTTTCATAAAAAACAAAAACACATTCCCCTCTAAGGAGGATAAAAAGAAATATGAAAATCACACAGGGATACATGGCTGAGGTATAAGGTATATGAATCACTGTCAATTAAAATCATCAGAAAAATAGCACAAAAAAGCCAAATGACTATCGGTTGAAAAATTCTAAGTATTCAGTCCTAAATTTTATGTGGAAAAAATTCTAAATAATAAAAAACAAAATCTTAATAGGTCTTTGAATAATGCCCAATTAAAGTAATCCATGTCTGACAGCATGTACTTACCCACTCAGCAGCCAAGAACACAGTCAACCACTGTAGTAAGAAAAGTAGGAAAAGGGACTAGATTTTTTTTTTATTCCTTGGTCTGATATTTCATAGTTTCTTCTTTTGGCATTTCTTCTCAGGGATAGAATATGGAGCCAGTACCAGCAACTGTTAAGTCCTTGATATAAAATTTCACAAGGAGTGTGATCCAAGGAGTCCTATGTCTTAACATATGCTAAGCACCACAACATCAAGTCTCACAATAGGTTCAAGTCCTTTTGCATTGGCATAGAAATCTCAGCAATCCTAGCAGGATTGGTTTCTTTTTTTGACCTATGTGCTCTTTTGACATCATTCAGGTTAAATATGTGCTGCTTTGGCACTGTGTAGATGAGGAAATGGGCTCCTCTATGAACCCATTTCCTTGAATCAGATGTATTCATTAAGTCTCATATTATTTAAATACCAATGGCAGTTTCAGTAGGCTAAGGCTTTTGGGCAGGCAGTTACAGTTAGAACTAATGGACATAGTAACCTAAAGTAATCTAATAATAAAAAAAATCTTTCAATTTAGATAGATGACATGTACTTAGGAAAATGCAAATTGCACATGCAATCATAAAAAATGTGCTAAAAATTCAAAACTATATATCTTCTATAATCAAAGGCAATTATATATAACTTAAAATTAGTGTCACTGAAGGAGGGGTAGAATATAAAGGTTCTTACCCAAGAATTTAGATGCATTTCCTCTTAACTTCGCCATGGTCCACAGTGTGAATACAAATGTAAATAAAACAATAGAGATATAAAAGCAATGATACATTGAAGAAAATACAAAAATTTCACAAAAGCACAAAATGCAAATCAAGTCAATTCAATACAGATTTACTTCAAGGCAATATATGTACAAAGAAAATACCAAATTGTCAAATTCACAAAAGTACAAGGATTGATCAAATGCAGTGTAACAACAACAGCAAACAGTACAGATTCAACAATAAGGAAGTCATAAATATAATCGATAGTAAATTACAGGATGATACAGTCAGTTATTCAGTATCACCAGAAGGTACTCATTTTAAACTGCTACAATGAATCCATGAGTCCTTATCCCCAATTTGAATAGCTGTTGGTGTAGTCAATTAGACCTGGAATGGTCCATCATGATCAGGTTCACTTGACCCAGTGTGTTCACTAGTCCTTGTGCCTAGCTTGAATAATCCTGAGATTAAGAGGGGATATTCATCTTCATACACACATTTGGCATTTTAGCCTGCCCAGTCTCTGCAACTCATCCCATATGGGGATCATCCACACTATGCCCAGTGCGTGTATGAGGAACCCCAGAGCTATGACAAAAGAAATGCAAATGGATGATAAATACTGGAGAGGGGAAAGAACCTTACTGAGCTATGGAGGTAAATTTTAAGCCTTTTCAGACTCCATTGTTTTATTTCTTGCTAACCACTTTCAGTTTGTTACCCTCCATGATAGTGAACAAGTCTTTATTGGAATTGGAAAAAAAAGATTTTTTACTTCAATGCCTTTGTCCCTCTCATGGCTTATTGTATTTTGCTGATTGCTTTAAGGTTTAATTTTTTTAAGTTTATATATATTAAGCTAATCAATATCTTGTTGTTACACTGAATCATTTTAAGCTACTGTGTTTTTGGCTATTTATATATTCTGTTACATGATCTCTATTTGTTCCTTTCCCTATGACTTTACTGAAGAACATTTCATTGTACAAGCCTGTGAACATCTTACACAAACCCTTTTCAGTGACAAAAAAACATAACTCCTTGTGTATGCTGGATTTGTCACGTGATCCATCAAGGTAGCATATTGCTTATATAGCCTTTTCTTTCATTTTGCCTTTGCTAATTGTCACATAGATGATGATGGATTGATTCCATAAAAACTGGTTACAATTGTATACAACCTCTAGAGAATTTAATGACTTAAGAATTTAAATTTCTTTTAAGGGGTCTTCAGAAATGATTTTAGATATCTAGTAGCTTCTGAAATGATATTATCTATATATTATAAAGAATGTTGAATCAAAGATAGAGAAAAAAATAGAAGTTCCTGCCAAAAAATATTTTAATATACAGCATGAAGCCAAAAGTAGCTTCCTACATGATATTTTAACTCTTCAGTTTAATCTTCTTCCACCAGTACAGTCTAGATTCTTTGTGATGGTTTAGACCCAATAGCTTTTCACCAGCAGTACAGAGATTTGTGTTTTTTCTAGGCTTTTCTGCCAAATTTTTAAATAATGGGAGTAATAGATTTTGTTTAAAAATATTTTTGCCAAGGTTGAAAGATTTGTTATACCTGTAGAATTTGTGACAAGTATACATGAGTTCATAAGTTTTTTAAATGTCATACAACAAGTGGCTATATAGAGATGCATATGAATCCTATATAATGATGGTTTTGTTTGTATTGTCATTAATTGGGCTATTGTGAATTTTGGTACTTACTTTGAATGTGCATTATCTACTGTATTAATGTTTTAGAAAACTGTTATTTTGTGAAAATCATTTGCACTTACAAAGTGATTCATGACCAAGTTTAAAAAGGAAATGGATCTCATTTGTGGGTGAGAAACCTTGGTATTCTATCTTTCCATGACTGACACAGTGTGTCACTGATTGTAAGCTATATATTTTTGATTTTTAAAACATTTTTATTATTGTTTTTCTTTCTACATGTGCAATACAATATTTGAGTTTTATTTTTTCTCTCCTTTTTTGAACTCTAAACATATGTTACCAGTATTATTAAGGTGTTTTTTTTTAATTTTACACTAGGGTAAGTTTAAAAATGTCCATTAACCCTAATATTAATGCATACCCAAAAAACTTCAGACTATAGAAATGATGCCATTGATTATTTTAAAAATTATGGGACTTTACTTAATGATTATCTCTGATTCCTTGAGAAGGGAACACAAAAAGAACCAATGTACAGTGCCAAAGAAGTACAAAGGTAATCTGCATAATACCAATCATGCAGAAGGTCAAAGAGACCAACCAGTCCCAGTGGGATTGATGAAATTGTGAACCAAGGCAATAGGACTTGAATTTCTTTAAGACTCGAGGTTGCAGTTCTTAACATATATTAAGACACATGACTTCTTGTACCACTCTACTTTGTGAAATACTTTCTACCAAGTGCCTCTCTTTGGCTGCCATTCTGGCTCCCATAATCTGGTCCCTTTTCTGTCTTTCATAATGTGGCAAACTTTCTGTAGTCCTGGTTACTGATTAGGTAAGTGCGTAATTATATAAATCACTTTAATTGGACCTAGATTCAAGGATATGTTGTAGTTTTATTTTTCTTTTACTTAGATTTTTTAGACATAAGACATATTTTATATTTCATTAACAAGTTATGCTTTCTCTTTTATTTGGGTTTTTTGATGTTTTTGATTTTCTTTTGCCAATTGACTCATATACCTCATAACTCAGCCATGCATCCCTGAGTGACCCCTGTGTTTGTTATTATCATCCTCATGGGGGGGGGACTATGTTATTGTTGTGAACTTTGACTTGAATTTGAGCCTAATTTATAACAAGGAACTACCTCCTAGAATCGAGAAAGTGAACTGTTTGGAGAAGACACCATGAAGATGCCTGCAGAGACCACACACTGCACCAGAAGATCCAGAGTGAACTTTGGGATGTGCTAAATTGAGCCATGGGGGGTTGTACATTTGTTTTGAATGTATACTTTTATGCCAAAGGGGACTTCACCCTAATTGACTTTTTTGTCAATGTAGCAATCATTGGTTTTGTTCTTTTTCTCTTTTAATTTACCCTTATCCACAAATTATTATAATTTCCCTTTAGAAGCTGTAATATTGTATGTAGCTCTAGTTAAAGTTATAAGTTAGTTATGTTTCCATGATCTGTTTGGGGAGACTAGTCTCCAAAAAGATCATAGGGGGGAATTTATAAGTGGAAATTTTATACCTTTTGAACTACATTCCCAAGAATTCCTTTCATCTCCCAGCATCCCTTTCCCTGTGCTCCCATGTTTGTGCCTTCACGTTATTGTTTATACAGTTCTGTGACTCTGCTTCTCTCTTTTTCCCATGACTGCAGATTGGCCAGTTAGCTTTTTTTTTACTTTAGTATTAATATAATATTTAGTTATTGTATATTAATTTTAGTCTTTACCATGGAAAGCAATGACTTGGGAGAAAATTTTATAAGCAATTTCTCACATAAAGGTCTGATATATTAAATATATTGAGAACTTTCTCAAACATATAAGAAAGTGAGCTGATTCCTGTGAGGGGATGAAGGGAGGATAGATAGGATGGTAGGAGGAAAGATGGATGGGAGAAAGGAGAGAGGAAGGTAGAGGAAGGGAAAGGAAGGTAGTGTCCCCACCCCCAGCAGGGGGAAATTGACCACAGCCCTTTGGGGCTCAAATGAAAGACCAGAGAGCAATTTAGGGTTTCACATAGCTAGGTTTTATTTAGATTAGGAAAGGAAAAGGTTAGGTAGAGAAAGAGGGTCTCCTCCACCTCCAGGATCCAAGAGAACTCAGGATCCAAGATCTTCTGGGCTCGAGAGCTCCCCACAGTCAAGAGAGAGAGAGCAAAGGCACCAAAAACTTTCCCTTTTATCTTTTCTCCAACACCTCCCACAGAGGAAATGGGAGATGTTGGGGGAAGTTATGGTAGGGAGCCCTGGGAGTTGTAGTCTCCCAGGGCTTACAATAATTTTAAATGACACATTCCTAATTCATAAATGGTCATAAGATATAAACAGTTTTTGAAAGATGAAATTAAAATAATTTATCACTATATGAAAGATGCTCTAAATCATTATTGATTAAAGAAATGCAAATGAAAAGCTATGAGATATCATCTCACACCAATCCGATTGGCTAAAATAATAAAAATACAAAGTGACAAGTTTTGGAAAAAATGGCGACACAAATGCATTGTTGATGGAATTGTGAACTAATCCAACAATTTTGGAAAGGAAAGTAGAATTAGACTGATAGAATTATGAAAGAGTATATATATTTTGTTCCAGTAATACATTATTGAATTTATTTCCTATAGTGATGAAATAAAATGGAAAATAAATGATAAGTTATAAAATATTTATAGCAACTCTTTTTGTAGTGATAAGAACTGGACACTGAATGGATGACCATGAATCAAAGGAGGACTGAACAAGATATAATATATGATGATAATGGAATCTATTGAGTCATAAGAAATGAAAAACAAGATGATCACAAAAAAGTTGAAAAGATTTATATGAAGTGATGCAAAGTTAAGTGAGCAGAACCAAGAGAATATTGCACAAATTAAGAACAACAGTGAATGATGATAAAATGTGAATGACTTAGCTATTATCAGTAAGATAAGGATCCAGGACAACTCTAAGGGACTCATGATGAAAAACGAATTCCACTGCTACAAAAGGAATAGGTAGAATCTGAATGCTAATTGAAACATAACATTTTTCACTTCATTTTATCAATTAATTTTTCTCTATTGTAAGCAATATGTTAAGTGTCATAATATGACAAACATGGAAATATGTATTGAATCATAACATGTGTAAAACCTTTATTATATTATCTGCTTTCTTGGGGGGGAGGGATTGGATGGAGAAAGAAAACATGGATTACCAAATGTCAGAAAAAGAATTTAAAAATTGTGTGACAATATAATCTGGAAAAATATTTTAAAATTAAAACCTTTAATATCTCAACAAAAGGGAGTGCTTGCTTTGGAATAACTGAATAAGAGCAATTGTGAGTGGGAGTGGGAGTGTTAGGATAGGAAAAATTTAAGTGTGGAGGTCACCACAGAAGGGAAAGGAAAATGTGATACAAAATACACACACACATATTGGAGTTGACATAAATATTTGTCTGTCTAGACAGAACTGCATCTTAAAGAGATAAGATATTTAGGGTTTGAATGCTGAGACTCTAGTGGGACCTCTGACTGCTTCCCTTTGAATTGTCACATGGGTAAGTTAAGCTGACTCTCTCTCTTCCCTTGGTGTTTCTGGAGGCTCTATACTCAGGGAGGCCTCTCTGGCCTCTCTAATTGTAAAAGACCCTGTGGCTAGATGCCTTGTTTAATTAACCTCTGTGCCCCTCTGCTGGGCCTCTAAATTCTTACCTGGTCTGGGCCCCAGATCTGGGCCAGAGTTTCTCTCTCTCAATTTCCTTACCTTCAACCTTCCTAATTGTAAATAAACACCATAAAAGTCAATTTTGACTTGAGATTATTCTTAATTGAGGATTGATAATAGTTCAATCCTCTGGTGACCACCTTTTAATATATTGAACCCATAAACCCCTTTTTCTCCCTTACGAAAGGAAGAGCAAGAAGTGAAAAGAGGAAAAAATGTATGATGCTGAAAAATATATAAAGTGAATTTGTATTAATATTTTAATAGTCACAGAATTGCTAAGCTTCTAAAAATTTTTTTTAAAAAGCAGTGATAGAGAGAAATAGATTGATTGACAGTTGATAGAACAGGAGATCCCAATATATTCCATAATCCAAGTTGACTATGGAAAAAAAGTTCTCAAAAAGGTAGAACATTTGAAAGAGTATTGGACTTGGAGACAAGAAGACCCAAGTTAAAAATCTCATATATGACATTTACTACCTTTGTGATCTTGGGTAAGATATCTAAATTCTCCTTGCCTCAGTTTCTTCTTTTGTAAAATGAAGATAATAGCAACTAGATCACAACTTGTGATGATCAAATGAATCAATATATTTTAAATGTCTTACAAAATTAAAGCAATATATAAATGTTATTTACTTTGTTATTAAAACTATCACTATTATTGTTATAGTAATTATCCTTATAATATTATATTATACAATAAAATTATATTAAATACTGGGCCATTGAAGTAAGGAAGAAAGATTTAATGGAAACTAACTTAATATGTCAAAGAGCAAATGATAGGCATAATAAATAATTTTATTAGAGATAATTATGATTAGACAACATAACCAAATTTATGGAAGAAAGTTAATGTAGCCTTAGTAGAAAATTCCTATCTTTAAAAATTTACATTTATAGATAACTATTTTCTGAACTATTATACCCAGATTAACAGAATGTATAATAAAAATTTCAATACCCAAAAACAAAAATAGAAGTTTTAAAAGCTAGCAATTAACTCCTGGAGAAGGGAGATATTAAAAAAGTTCCTGGGAGGTGATGGAATCATAAGAAAATTTTATAAAATATACAAAAGCAATTATTTCTAACATTACATAAACTGTTTGCTAAACATGAGAAAATAAGCCATTATATGTAGGTCACAGATGTGATCTTGATACCTAATTGAGAAAAATAAGATTAAAAAAGGGAATTAAATTAGAAGTCAATAATCTTTATGAATATTGATGCAAATTCAAACATAATAGCAAAGGATTCAGTAATATATCAAAAGCTTTACTATAATTATTATATCTAAAACTAAGAGCCAGCATTATATATAATGGGAATAATATACAGGCCTATAAACTATAAGGAGTAAAGCAAGGATATTCATTATCACCACTAATATTTGATATATTAGAAAGGCTAGCTCTAGTAATAACGTAAGAAAAAGAATTAGAGAGATTCAGCTTAGACAAAGAAGAAACAATTCTTTTGCTTAAGATGTAATATTTAAAAATACTAGTTGGCTAAAATTTATGAAAATAATAATAACCCAAATTTCAGGATATCAAATAAATCCATAAATATCATTTAAAAAGATCTCGAAAAGGATCACATTGGAAAGTATGTTATTCTCATATTTCTATATTTGAACATATAACATAATATATACAAAGTACTTATATCAATCTTTTATAATGGCAAAGAATTGAAAGGCAGGTCCTTAACTGGGAAATGATTTAATAAATTAACAGATTTGAATATAATTTAACAACATCATTATATATAAGATAAGATAATAGGGATAAAATTGTGGGAGCATTTCCTAATTCCAAAACCCATGCTAATTAGGCTTATTTTCCTTAAAATATATTGAGACCTTCTTTAATATTCCTCAAGAAAACAGACTTAAACCCCTGAAATCACTTTTATTTTACCTGAATATAAAGTAGTCACAAGGAACTCTGGGACACTGCTATTTGACTGATGAATCATAGTGGGTAACTCAGTTCAAGGTGTCATCAAAAGGCAATTCTTATGAATGTTCTTCTCATGATACAATTAAGTAAATCTCTTTTTGTAACTACTGAGTGATATATGAGTGTCTCGTTTTGTTCAAATATTGAACTTAAAATAACAAGCCAATGGCTTCATTCAGACTCTACTCAGGATGATATAGTTTTTCAGGAGTGGAATGAAATGAACATGTTTAAGTGCGAGTTGAGCATAGCAGAGAATGATGAATTTGAATTAGCCTTCATTCTTCTGTTTGTACTTTTGGTGAAACCTTCAGAAATGATGGGTACTTACTGTGAAGAACTCTTCAATGCCTGAGGAATAGAGAGTAAATTATCATTGGCTAGGCAGTAGGAAGAGAAATTTGCTTTGGGTCCTTACAATTGAACCTTTAAGCTAATTGTGTTAAATTGTGTTTTAGGCCTCTTGAACTTTGTTGGGCTTTATAACTTGATAAGTCCCCTAAAGGTTCTACTATGGTGTTTCTTCAAAACTTGGCTTTCCTTCAAAGCGACTTGGAAGGATTGAATTTCAGTGATAAAGGAACAGGTTTTCCCCAATTGAAAAGCATACATTCAGAGGAATTGCTTGTATTCAATTCTTCCTGGGACTGGATGGATACCTTTAAATTGCTAAAGGAAAGCTTCATCCAATTGGGTAAATTTTCTTGAAAGAAGAAGCTTCCCAGCTTTAAAGAAGACATATTTATGTAAACTCTTTGGTTTTGTATATCATTTTAGAAATTTTAATGCAGTAAACAAGCAGTCCTGGATAGAGATGGACAGCTATTGCTGGATGGTTAGACGGGACTCCAACAATGAAGGGAATGTATACCAAGGTAAATCCTTTAAAACATGTAATACTCTAGAAATTGAGATAAAGAAATTATTTCAGTTTTTAAGATTTGGAATTTGATAGGCCAATTGCAATTTTGTCACAGTAATTTTGTGTTATTCTTTCTTGTGAATGATTGGTGAAACATGGCAAGAACAAAAATCCATCTCTTGTCCGGGTTAAGATGGCGGCAGAGTAAGAAGCAGCTCTTAACCTCTCCTGACCGAAACATACAAAACTCCTCAAGGGGACATAAAAACAAGTCCAGACGAACGGAGGAACCCCACAACAGGGCACAGCGTGGAAGGTACGTGGAATCGAGACATTTCCAAGCTAAAAAGGGCTCTCACTCA